>NC_142148.1:54866714-55038908 GCF_024610735.1 Ursus americanus
AAACTGTGGAGAGAATACCAAAGTCCATGCACTGATGAATGGATAAAGCAGATGTGGGATACATATACATAATGGAATATGACCCAGCTTCAAAAAGAATGAAATCTTACCATTTGCAAGGATGTGGATGGATCTAGAGTGTATTAAACTAAGCAAAATCAGTGAGGAAAGACAAATATCTTATGCTCTCACGCTTGTGGAATTTCAGAAAGAAAACAGATGAACAGAGTGGAGGGGTGATGAGAGACGCAAACAAGGAAATAGACTCAACCTTGGAGAACAAACTGAGTGTTGCTGCAGGACAGGGGTGTGGGGGGAAGAGTTAAATGGGTGAGGTGTATTAAGGAGGGCACTTGTGATGAGCACCGGGTACTGTATGCAGGTGAGGAATCACTAAATCCTACCCCTGAAGCGAATATTCCATGGCATGTGAACTAACTGGAATTTAAGTAAAAGAAGAAAGGAAAAAGTGTTCTGCTTCATGAAGAGTGAGGTAAAATTGTAGTGATTTGGGCTGTACTATTCTATAGATGAGAGGTGTAAAACACCCTGTTGTAGGATACACTAGTTGCTTATCACATAAGGAGTCCTCAGAAAGCTGCAATGAAAGATTCAGGTCTCAGAGCATGTTCATGTTCCACTGATATGTTACAGTTTGCACAGGTAGGAAAGAAGGTGGAGAGAAAGGCAACAGAAGGGGGAAGTAGGTGTGAACCTTTCATTAGTTAGCATTATAGATTTCTCATGAAAGCCTTGCGCCAGTGTGATTTTGGAAGAAGAGGACGAATCCGGGAGCTTTGCTGGAGATGGGGGAGTTCCAGGTCTGGGTAAAGCTGACAGGGGTCCCAGATGAGAGCTGAATGCATTATTCAGCAGGGTGTGGGTAGAGTGGGCTGCACGGCTGGCTGTGGGTCTCCTGGGTGAGAGTTGTGACAGGTGAGGGCTGTGTGCAAGTTCCTGGCTGAGGACAAGTGAGGCACAGGCAGAGAGCTGGCAGAGAACCTTCTTCTGGGCCACCAGCCTCACCCAACACACACAGCCTCATCTTCTGTCCCTGTCACTCCAATTCAGACTTCTCCGAAGGTGAGTGAGAACACATCAAGAGCATTCTGAACAGAAGGGAAAGCATGTGCAAAAGCTCTGGGGCAGGAGAATTTCAGGTATGTACAGGAGCAGCAAGATGGCCCTGTGGACACAGGAGACAGCTTAGGACATGACCTCATTGAGGTGACAGAAAGCCATTCCAGGGCTATAACCCCATGAGACCCTGTTTCACTGGGCTATCCTGGCTACAGTGTTGAGAACAGATGACAGAGTGTTGAAGATGGCAGGGCAAGTCAATGACGAAGCTTTTCCAGGAACTCAGGCACTGTGGACCAGACAGGTGGCCTTGGATGGAGTGGTTAGACCTATTCTGGGTCCATTTTGAAGATGGAGCTCACAGGATTTGCTGATGGGTTAGCTATTAGGAGCAGGAGAATGGAGGAATTGGGGTAACTCCCAGCTGTTGTGGGTTGTCCTGATCGAGGGGAAGGAGAGGGTTTCTCGGGGGGTAGGATGTAGTCCGTGTTGCGCATGCTGAAGAAGGTTCCTTTCTCTGGTGGATCTGCTGAGGTTTGTGTCTGGGAAAACCTTTCACATCTCCTCCCTCAGCAATGCTCAAGTACAAGTATCCCCCACTTTTTAAACTTTCACAGTAAAACACTGGGCTTTCTTGAAAGAACTACGTTATTACCCAGCTTCAGTAGGAGGAAGAGACCTGAAGAGGATTTCCCTCTTTCCCTCTTATGAACAAAGGTGAACAGTGAGAATCACGTTCAGCATCTGTTTTGGGGAGAAGCACGACAGAGGCTGCGTGCACCACAACCAGCTCCTTCCGCTGGGAACCGCTCTCCGCATCAAGCCACCAGCACTTTGAATGGTGTCTGTGAGCCTCTGCTGTGCTTTATCTTCATTTATGCTGGGCCTCCGTTAGAAACTGGTGTCCTGAGGCCTAAGAAAAGCCAAAGAGAAGGAATTTTGGAATCTGAGCACACTGTCTAATTGTTCCGTGTAAATTAATGGCCATTCCTTCTTGACACCATTTCTGCTGTGCAAGGTTTCTCAGAAGCCCTGTACTTTCAAAGAGCAGGGAAACCTATACCCCATGCTGCGGGGTTAGTTTTAGTCTCCATGCTGCACAGAACATTTGATGACTGTCGGATTTTCTCACTCAAACATTGAGACTTTGACCACCTTCACCTGTTTCTACCACCCCATCCCCGAATCTGGCACTACCAATCTGCTCTCAGTATCTATGCGTTCAGTATTTGTTTATTCCTCGTGGAATGTACATGAGAGCATCTGGTATTGGTCTTTCTGTGTCTGAGTTACTTGGCATAAGTCCCCCAACGTCTGTGTTTCCATGTCTGGTTCTTGTGAATAATGCTGCAGTGAACGTGGGAGTTCATCTCTCTTTTTCAGGCAGTATTTTTGTGTTCACCGAATCAATACTCAGTAGAGCCATTACTGGGTCATGTGGTAGTTGAAATTATTTTTTCAGGAACCTCCATACCGTTTGTCACAGTGGCTGCACCAATTTCCATTCCCACCAACAGTGCACAGTGTCTCCTCGTCTTCACACCCTTGACCCCACCTGGTGAATGTCTCTGGGACAATTGCTGTTCCAACAGTTGTGAGGGGATGGCCGATTGTGGGTTTGACTGATGTTTCCCTGACGATGACGAGTGATGTCGAACAACTTTCTCTGTCTGTTGGCACCTGTGTGCCATCTATAGAAAATATCTATTCACATATTCCCCACATTTATTATACAGTTTTTTTATTTGTATGAGTGTTGTGTGTATTTTGGATATTAGCCTCTTCTCACACATGATTCGCAGATATTTTTTTCTTATTGGGTCTGTGGCCTTTTAAGTTTTTGCTGGTGTCTTTTGCTGTGTGGAAGATTTCAGTTTGAAGTTGTTCCACTTGTTTATTTTTGCTTTTGTTGCCTTTGCATTTGGTGTCCGATCTGAAGACTATTTGCCAAAACTAATGTCGAGAGACTTAGTACCTGTGTCTTCTTGGAGGTTTATGGATTCTGGTCTTATGTTCAAATCATTCATCCATTAAAAATTTTGTGTGTGGTGTAAGAAAGTGGCCCAGTTATATTCTTCTGCATTTAGTGTCCAGTTTGCCCGTTACCTCTCACTGAAGAGACAGTCCTTCCCTCATGGCATATCTTCTGCTGCTGTGTCCTAAGTTAGGATCATCTACCTGTGGGTAAGTTTCTGAGCTTTCTGTTCTGTTCCACTGACCTGCTGTCTGTGTTTATGCCAGTACCACCCTGTTTTGATGACAACATCTCTGTAATCTAGCTTGAAATCCAGGAGTGTGTTGACTGCACCTTTCTTTCTCCATGTTGCTTTGGGTATTTGGGGTCTTTTGTGTTTCCATACGAGTTAGTGGACTGTTTTCTATTTGCTCGAATAATGCCGCTGGAATTCAGATAGGGATTTCATCACATCTGTCGATTGCTTTGGGTACGATGTACATGTTCACATAATTAACTCTTCCAGGTAAGGAGCATGGCGTAAGCTTCCATTTGTTTGTGTTGCCTTCCAAATCTTTGACCCATACATTCTGCTCCCCTCGACACACATGTTTTTCATTTCTTTTCTGCCATGAGTTGAGTATACTATGTCTTTCTCATTCTTGGTTACTTTTATTCCTAGATTTTTTTTCATGCAATTGTAAATGGCATTGCTTTTTTAATTTCTCTTTGCTGAAGTGTGTCATCAGTATACAGAAATGCAAGAAGTTGGGTCATCTGGGTGGCCCCATAGGTGAAGCGTCTGCCTTCACCTCAGGTCATGAACCCAGAGTTCTGGCATTGAGCCCCGTGTTGGGCTCCCTGCTTAGCGAGGGTCTGCTTCTCCCTCTTTCTGACACTCCCCCTGCTCGTACTTTTTCTCTTCCTGTCAATTAAATAAAATCTGAAAAAAATAAAGACAACAGGTCTCTGTATATTGCCTTTATATCCTGCAGCTTTCTTGAATTTGTTTATTCTAACAGGTTTTTTGTGTGTGTGTGTGGAATGTTTAGGGATTTTATGTCAGTTCCAAATAGTGACAGTTTTCCTGTATGGATTTCATATCTTTCTCTTTTTTTAAAATGATGTTAGTCACCCTACAGTACTTCATTTGTTTTTGATGTAGTGTTCCATGATTCATTGTTTGCATATAACACCTATTGCTCATTATGACACGTGCCCTCATTTTTTTAAAGTATTTATTTATTTATTCGACAGATATAGAGACAGCCAGACGCTTAACTGCTGTGCCACTCAGGCGCCCCAACACGTGCCCTCCTTAATACCCATCACCATGATAACCCATTCCCCTTCTGCTCCCTTTCTGCAACCTTCAGTTTGTTTCCCAGTGTCAGTAGTCTCTCATGGTTCATCTCCCCCTATCATTCCCCCCCTTCACTTTTCCCTTCCTTCTTGTAATGTCCTCCATGCTATTCCTTCCATTCCACATAGGAGTGAAACCATATGATAATTGTCGTTCTCTGCTTGACTTAATTTCACTCAGCATAATCCCCTCCTGGTCCATCCACGTTGGTGCAAATGGTGGGTATTCATCCTTTCTGATGACTGAGTAATATTCCATTGCATAGATGAACCACATCTTCTTTGTCCATTCATCTGCTGAAGGACATCTTGGCTCCTTCCACAGTTTGGCTATTATGGACATTGCTGCTATGAACATTGGGATACAGATGCCCCTTCTTTTCATTACTCTGTGTCTATGGGGTAAATACCCAGTAGTGCAATTGGTGGGTCGTAGGATAGCTCTGTGTTTAACATCTTGAGGAACCTCCATATTGTTTTCAAAAGTGGCTGTACCAGCTTGAATTCTCACAAGTAGTGTAAGAGGGCTCCCCTTTCTTCACATCCTCTCTGACTTTTTTTTATTTCTGTCTTGTTAATTTTTTTCCAAGATTTTATTTATTTATTCCACAGAGATATAGACAGCCAGCGAGAGAGGGAACACAAGCAGGGGGAGTGGGATAGGAAGAAGCAGGTTCATAGCGGAGGAGCCTGATGTGGGGCTCGATCCCATAATGCCAGGATCACGCCCTGAGCCGAAGGCAGACACTTAACCTCTGTGCCACCCAGGTGCCCCCTGCCTTGTTAATTTTAACCATTCTAACTGGTGTAAGGTGGTATCCCATTGTCATTTTGATTTGTATTTGCCTGATGGCAAGTGATGTGGAGCATTTTTTCATGTGTCTGTTGGCCATTTGTATGTCTTCTCTGGAGAAGTATCTCTTTGTGTCTTCTGTCCATTTTTTTGGTGTCAAGTTTGAGGAGTTCTTTATAGATCTTGGATACCAGCCCTTTATCTGTAATATCATTAGCAGATATCTTCTACAATTCGATAGGTTGCCTTCTTGTTTTGTTGATCTTTTGCTTTGCCGTGCAGAAGCTTTTTATCTTGATGAAGTGCCAATATTTCATTTTTGCTTTTATTTCCTTTGCCTTTAGAGACGTGGCTTGCAAGAAGTTGTTGTGTCCAAGGTTGAAGTTTTCTTTTGATTTTGATATGAGACTGGAATCCATTATCTTATTTTCCTGATAGTTACCGAGTCCTCTGTGTTTCTTGGTGAGTCTAGCTAAGATTGTCAGTTTTGTTTATCTTTCCAAAAAAGGCAGCTCTCATTTTCATTGTTTTTTTTTTTTTTTTTTGTCTTTTAGACTCTGTTGGATTTATTTATGCATTCCGTTTTGTTATTTCCTTATTTCTACTAATTTGGGGCTTTGTTTGTTTTTTTTTTCTACTTCTTTACCACATAAATCAGGTTATTGGAGAGCATTGTCATGGATTGATGAAGACTTGAATTTCTATGAATGTCCTCCATAAAGCTACTTTTGCTGCATCCCATAAGTTTTTGTAGGTTGTCTTTTTCATCAGTGTCAAGGTACTTCTAAAATTTTTTTGATTTCTTCTTTGACTGTTGGTTGTTCAGTAGCATGTTGTTAAATCTCCACATATTTTTTTAAGATTATTTAAGTATCTGAAGGAGAGCGAGACAGCGAGAGAGTGAATGCAAGCAGGGTTGTGGGAGATGGAGAAGTGGGCTTCCCACTGAGCAAGGAGCCTTATATGGGGCTAGATCCCAGGATCCTGGGATCAAGACCTGAGCTGAAAGCAGATCCTTAACGACTGAGCCACCCAGGCCCCAAAAATCTCCACCTATTTTTGACTGTCCCATTTTTTTCTTGAGACTGATTTCTAGTTTCATATCATTGTGGTTGGACAAGATTTGAAGCAGAAGGTGAAGAGAGCATTCAGATGAAAGGTTTGTTTCCTGGAGGGTTTTCTGAGGGCAGACCATGAGTTCAGTGGGGATGGAGGAAGGTTTTGTGAGAGGGGGCGTGGGGTTAACCCTTGTTAGAATTACTGACTACTACCATGAAAGCTGTGTGCTACCATTCACACCATAGTCCTGATGGACTTGTACTTCATTAGAAATATTTTCTAGGAGGTGTAGGCATAGCCTTCACTTAAAGAAAGGTTCCATGTGAGTTCATGGCATGACCCCAGGTCAGCAACCAGGATGTATGGTATTGTGGGGGATCAGAACCAGGCTTTCTGTGGGAAGTGACAGAAAGAGGGTATGGTGAGCTCCATGATCATAGGTGAGGTCCCGAGTGACCCACTGGGTGTTGGGTTCTGTGGATCTGTCTCATCAGGTGCTGTGGAATTCAGGGACACCCTCCTCTCTGTGGATTTGTGTGGAGACAGGTAGACATCAGTGTCTGGCCAGGCACGATGGTCGCACTGGACCACCACCAGAGGTGCAGCGTGTGGGGGAGCCACTGCTTGGTTTCCACGAAAGCTGACCAGGGTCTGTGACCGTGATTCCTAGCAGCTGCAAGGGGAGAGGAGGCTGGGGGTGGTGCACACTTCCTAGACTTGTGGTCAGGACTAGTCTGGAGCACACTGAAGTCAGCCACACCTGGCACATAAGGCACCCAGTCAGTGTAGCTGTGGCCACTGCTCCCATGGCACTTTCGGACCGGCTCCATGCTGCCACCTCCTGCTTTTCATCATCATCTTCAAGTTTATGTGCCTCTGCTCTTGCCCCATGGCCTCCGGGGTATTGTCTGTCCTCCATCTGGCCCTCGTCCCTGGTGTCCTGTGCAGACCGATGCCAGGGTAGCCTTCTCGAGACAAACATCTGGCCCTGGTGGAACACTTCCACGGATCTCGTGTGATGCTAGGATGATGCCCTGCCCTGGCAGGGGGCTGCAGTTCCCCAATCAGGAGAGCCATGTCTCCCTTTTCAGCATGGCCTGCCCTCCCCTCAGTCTTCTTCAGGGAAGCTCTCCCCCCTTCCTGAGATGACAGCTCTGAACTTAAAAAGGAATGTCATTTTACATATCTGTATGTCTTAGTTCATCCATGGCATGTCTTTCAACCCCGTTAGTGGGTTTTTTTTAGCAGTTCTGAAGGGCTGTATGCTCAAGGAGGGGACGACCTGGGTGGGGCATCTTTCCCTCTCATCTCCCTCAGCATGTCTCTGAGCCCTGGGGCCAGCTGTCCCACTGAGGATTTAGGGACTCGAGCCAGCCCATCCTGAGCCCAGGCTGTGTCAGATGTGTCGACTGATGCGTGTCGGAGCGGTGCGCAGCTGGCATGGGCCAGGGACAGGCAATGTCTCCTTCTCATTCCTTCCCTCCCTTCCTCCCAGAGGTAGCTCAGAGCAGCCTTCAACCCCTGCATCTCCAGATCCCTTGTCCTGTGCCTCCTGTGTTCATCTGGTGACCTTGGAGTTTCGTATGAATTCTCCCACCTGTACCCTCTCCCGTAACAGTTCCTGGATCAGGGGAGGGGTCGGAACCTTGTCTGTTTTTAGTCTTCTTCCTGTCCCACACCAAGCCCACCCACCTTTGCATCTTCCATGTACGTGCTTGAAAGCAAGCCCATCCACAGGGAACCTATTAGCCAAATGGATCCAGGCAATGAACATTGATGTAGAGATCCAGGATCCATAATATACCTGCTCTGAAACCTGTCCCAAAGTCTGTGACTCTCTCACACTGAAACAGAAACAATAATAGCTTTCTGGACTGTGAAGTGACATGTGTCTCTACTTCCAATCTTGAATGCATAGGTGCTGAGCCTGGACTGAAAAGGACCATGGCTCCCGTGGGCTGGAATCCACGGTAAGAACTCAGTGAAATATGAATTTGTGGCATAGAGTGAATAATTATTGTGAGTGAATCCTCCCAAGTAGGGCTTATGCACAGTGCACAGGAAAAGCTTTTTCAAAGAGCTTCCTGAAAGAAAAATCTTTTTTTTTAATTTATTTTAATTCAAGTAGAGCTAACATACAGTGTTACATTCGTTTCAGATGTACAATAGAGAGATTCAGTAATTCTATATATTACTCAGTGGTCATCAAGAAAAGCGTCCTCTTAATCCCCTTCATCTATTTCACTCATCCCTCTATCCACCTCCTCTCTGGTAACCATCCGTTTGTTCTCTCTGGTTAAGAGTTTGTATTTTGGTGTGTCTCCTTTTTCTCTTTTAGTTATTTATTTTTGTTTGTTTCTTAAATTCCCCATAAGAGTGACATCGTATGGGATTTGTCTTTCTCTGACTGACTGATTTTAGTTAGGATAATACTCTCTAGCTCCATCCATGTGGCTGCAAATGGAAGGTTTCATTCTTTTTCAATCCGAGTAATACTCCATTGTGTGTGTGTGTGTTTGTGTGTGTGTGTGTGTGTGTGTGTGTGTGTGAATACACACATCTATCATCTCATCTGTCAATTTTTCTACAGACACTTGGGTTGCTTCCATATTGTGATATTGTAAATAATGGTGCAAGAAACATAGGGGTGCACGTATCCTTTTAAGTTACTGTTTTCCTGGTCTTTGGAGAAATACCAGTACAGAGATTGTTGGATCGTAGGGTAGTTCTATATTTAATTTTTTGAGGAACCTTGGGAGGGGCCTCTCAGGGAACAACCTAGGGTTAGGGTTAGCCCTCAGGAGCCCAGCAGGCCCAATCCGCCGGCTAAGCAGGGAGCAGAGGGGCGGGCCGAGGTGAGTGCGCTGGGGAGCGGGAGCGTGGGCCCAAGCATTTTGGAGCGGGGGGCCTTCAAATGTCACCGGGGGCTTGGAGGGCCTTGCCCATTCTCTCACCTGAATGACCGGTGGCGCCCCTAGCGGCCCGGGTGATGGCGGGGCGGCAGGGTGAGTCCGGTGCTGAGGCTCCGGCTTCCCTATACCCGACGTTGCAGTGCCAGGCCCCTTGGGAAGGGCCCCTCTGGGGCCGATGTAGGGTTAGAGTTAGCCCTCAGCAGGCCAGCAGGCCCGATACACCATCTTGAGGCGAATGGAGTCGCGGTCCGAGGTGAGGGCATGGCGAGCGGAGCGTGGGCCCCAGCGTTTTGGTGCTGGGGGCCTTCAAATTTCACTGGGTCTCAGAGGGCCCTGCCCGTTCTCCTGCCCAAAACGACCGGTGGCGCCCTAGCACCACTGGTGTCAGCGGGGCAGCAGGGTGAGTCCGGCATTATGACTCAAGGATCCCCAATCCCCGGCGTTGTGGTGGCAGGCCCCTTCAGAGGGGCCCCTCCGGGGCCGACCTAGGATTAGAGTTAGCCCCCAGGAGGCCAGCAGGCCTGATCCGCCAGCTGTAGGAGAGCGGAGGGGCGGGCTGAGGTGAGGGCAAGGCGAACTCCAGCGTGGGTCCCAGCGTTTTGGCGCGGATGGCCTTCAAAAGTCACCGGAGTCTCGAGGGCCCTGCCCATTCTTCTACCCTGAAGGACCAGCGACGCCCCACCGGGCCAGATGTCAACAGGGCGGCAGGGTGAGTCCGGCGCTGCGGCTCGGGTGTCCCCAATCCCCGCCTTTGGTCACCAGTCCCCTTGGGAGGGGTCCCTCTGGGGCCAAGCTAGGGTTAGGGTTAGCCCCCCGGAGGCCGGCAGGCCCCATACGCCAGCTGTGTGGTGAGCGGAGGGGCGGGCCATGGTGAGGGCACTGGCGAGCTGGAAGGTGGTACCCAAAGTTTTGGCGCCGGGGGCCCGCAAATGTCGCCCGGGACTCGGACGGCCCTGCCCATTCTCCCGCCCTGAATGAGCGGCGGCTCCCCTAGAGCCCGAGTGGTGGGGGGGCAGCAGGGTGGGTCTGGCGCTGAGGCTCGGGGGTCCCCAATGCCAGGCGTTGCGGCACCAGGCGCCTTGGGAGGGGCCCCTTGGGGGCCAACCTAGGGTAAAGGTTAGCTCCTGGAGGCCGGCAGGCACGATCCGCAGTCTGGGGCGAATGGAGGCATGGTCGAAGATCAGGGCGCTGGCGAGCAGGAGAGTGGGCCCCAGCGTTTTGGCGCTGGGGCCCTTCGAATGTCACCGGGGCAGGGAGGGCCCTGCCCATTCTCCCGCCCTGAATGATCGGCGGTACCCTAGCGACCTGGGTGTGGGCAGGGCGGAAGGGTGAGTCCAACGTTGCGACTCGGGGGTCCCCAATCCCTGGCGTTCGGTGGGAGTCCCTTTAGGAGGGGCCCCTTGGGGGCTGACCTAGGGTTAGGGCTAGCCCCCAGGAGGCCGGCAGGCTCGATCCACCAGCTCTGTGGCGAATGGAGGGGTGGGCCAAGGTGAGGTCGCTGGCGAGCGGAAGCGTGGGCCCCAACATTTTGGCTCGGTGGGCCTTCGAATGTTGCAGGGGGCTCGGAGGGCCCTGCTCATTCTCCTGCCATGAAGGACTGGGGACGCCCCTATCTCCCCGGGTGGCAGCGGGGTGGCAGGGTCAGTCCGGCACTGGTGCTTGGGTTTCCCCAATCCCCAGCGTTGCGGCGCCAGGCCCCTTGGGAGGGGCCCCTCGAGGACTGTCCTAGGGTTAGGTTAACCCCCAGGAGGACAGCAGTCCTGATCCACCGGCTGTGCAGTGAGCGGAGGGATTGACCATGGTAGGGCACAGTCGAGCGTTAGCGTGGTACCCAGCGTTTTGGCGTGGGGGTCCGTCTTATTTCACCGGAGGCTTGGAGGGCCCTGCCGGTTAGCCCGCCCTCAATGCCCGGCAGCGCTCCTAGCAGCCCGCGTGGTGGCGGGGCGGCAGGGTGAGCCCGGCGCTGGGGCTTGCGGGTCCCCAATCCCTGCCATTGAGGCACCAAGCCTCTTGGGAGGGGCCACTCTGGGGCTCACCTAGGGTTAAGGTTAGCCCCTAGGAGCCCGGGAGGCTGGATCCGCCAGCTCTGTGGCTAGAGGGGGGGGCGGGCCGAGGTGAGGGCGCTGTAGAGCGGGAGCATGGGCCTCAGCGTTTTGGCGCAGGGGACCTATGAATGTCGCCAGGGGCTCGGAGGTCCCTGCCCATTCCCCCACCCTGAATGACCGGCGGTGCCCCAAGTGGCCTGGGTGGCAGCGGAGGGGCAGGTTGAGTATATCGCTGGGGCTTGGGGGTCCCCAATCTCCGGCGTCGTGGCGCCAGGCCCTTTGGGAGTGCCCTTTGGAGGCCGACCTAGGGTTAGGGTTAGCCCCCAGAATGCCGGCAGGCCTGATAAGATGTCTGTGGGGCGAGCAGAGGGGTGGGCCAGGGTGAGGGCGCTGGCGAGTGGAAGCGTGGTACCCAACGTTTTGGCGTGGGGGGCCTTCGAAGGTTGCCAGGGGTCTGAGGATCCTGCCCTTTCTCCCACCCTTAATGACTGGCGGCACCCTTAGCGGCCTGGGTGGTGGCGTGGAGGCATGGTGAGTCTGACGCTGAGGCTCGGGAATCCCCAATCCCAGGTGCTGGGGCGCCAGGCCCCTAGGATGGGCCCCTTGGGGCCGACCTAGGGTTAGGTTTAGCCCCTAGGAGGCCTGCAGGCCCGATTTGCCGGCTGTGTGACAAGCGGAGGGGCGGACTGAGGTGAGGCCCCAGGTGAGTGGGAGCATGGGCCCCAGGGTTTTGGCGCAGATGGCCTTCGAAAGTCACTGGGTTCTTGGGAGCCCTGCCCGTTCTCCCACCCTGAATGACCTGCGATGCCCCAGTGGGTCTGGTGTCGGCGGGGTGGCAGGGTGATTCCGGCGCTGCAGGTAGGGGGTCTCCAATCCCAGGCATTGCGGCGCCAGTCCCCTTGGGAGTGGCCCCTCGGGGGCCGACCTAGGGTAGGGTCAGCCCCCAGGAGGCCGGCAGGACCGATACGCCACTGTGGGGCGAGCGGAGGGGAGGGCTGAGGTGAGGGTGCTGGTGAGTGGGAGCGTGGCCACAGCGGTTTGGCTCTGGGGGCCTTTAATGTCCCGCGGCTCAGAAAGCCCTGCCCCTTCAACTGACCTGAATGACTGGCGGCGCCCCTAGCGGCCTGGGTGATGTGGGACTGCAGGGTGAGTCTGGCATTAGGAATCAGGAGTCCCCAATCCCCGGCGTTGTGGGATCAATCCCCTTAGGATGGGCCCCTCGTGGGCCGATCTAGGGTTAGAGTTAGCTCCCAGGAGGCCGGCAGGCCCGATATGCCAGCTAGACTGCGAGAGGAGGGGTGGGCCGAAATAAAGGTGCCAGGAAGCAGGAACCTGGGCACCAGCGTTTTGACTTTGGGCTTTCAAAGGTCGCCAGGGTCTCGAGGGCCCTGCCCGTTCTCCCATCCTGAATGAACAGCGACGTCCCAGCGTGCCCGGGTTGCAGAGGGGCAGCAGTGTGAGTCTGGCGCTGGGGCTCGGGGGGCCCCAATCCCCAGTGTTGCGGGGGCAGGCCCCTTGGGAGGGGCTCCTCGTGGGCCAACCTAGGGTTAGAGCTAGCACCCAGGAGGCTGGCAGGCCCAATCCTCTGGTTGGGCAGAGAGAGGTGGTTTGCCAGAGGTAAAGGCGCTGCCAAGCGGGAGCGTGGGCCCCTGCATTTTGGCGTGGGAGGCTTCAAATGTCGCAGGTTTCTCCAGGGCCCTGTCCATTCTCCGGCCCTGAATGACTGGCGGCAACCCTAGCAGCCCGGGTGGCGGTGTTGCGGCAGGGTGAGTCTGGCTCTGGGGCATGGGGTCCCCGATCCCCGCTGTAGCGGCACCAGGACCCTTGGGAGGGGCCCCTGAGGGGCCGACCTAGGGTTAGGGTTAAGACCCAGGAGGCCAGCAGGCCCGATTCGCCTGCTGTGTTGAGAGTTGAGGGGCGATCCAAGGTGAGGGCACAGGGAGCTGGAGCCTGGGCACCAGCGTTTTGGTGCCAGGAGCCCTTGAAAGTCACCAGGGGCTCGGAAGGCCCTGCCCCTTCTCTCGCCCTGAATGACCTGTGGCGCCCCTAGCGGCCTGGGTGGTGACAGTGCGGCAGGGTGAACCTGGCTCTGGGGCTCTGAGTCACCAACCCCCAGTATTGCAGAGCCAGGCCCCTTCGGATGTCCACCATGGGGCCGACCTAGGGTTTCAGTTAGCCCCCAGGAGCCCAGCAGGCCCTATCCACCAGCTCTCCAGCAACCGGAGGGGCCGGCCAAGGTGAGGGCACTGGCGAGCAGGAGCGTGGGAGCCACCTTTTTTGCGCAGGGGTCCTTCGAAGGTCGCAGGGGAAACAGAACGCCCTGCCAGTTCTCCCACCCTGAATGACCTGCGGCGCCCCTAGCGGCCCGGGTGGTGGCGGGGCCGCAGGTGAGTCCGGTGCTGGGGCTCAGGGGTCCCCAATCCACCACGTTGCACTGCCAGGCCCCTTGGGAGAGGCCCCTCTGGGGCTGACCTAGGGTTAGGGTCAGCCCCCAGGACACCAGCAGGCTCAATCCGCCAGCTGTGCGGCGAATGGAGTGGTGGGTTGAGGTGAGGTCTCTGTTGAGCGGGAGCTTGGGCCCAAGCGTCTTGGCTCCGGGGGCCTTCGAATGTTTCCGGGGACTCGACGGGCCCTGCCCATTCTCCTCCCTGAGTGACCAGCAGCTCCCCTAGCCGCCCAGATGGCGGTGGGGCCGCAGGGTGAGTCAGGCGCTGCGGCTCGGGTATCCCCAATCCCTGGTGATGCGGCGACAGGCCTCTTGGGAGGGGCCCCTCATAGGCCAACCTAGGGTTAGGTTTAGCCCCTAGGAGGCCGGCAGGCCCTATTCGCCGGCTGTGCAGTGAGCTGATTGGTGGGCCGAGGTGAGGGCGCTGGCGAGCGGGAGCGTGGGCCCAAGCGTTTTGGCGTGGGTTGCCTTCGAAGGTCGATGGGGCTCGGAGGGCCCTGACCATTCTCCCATCCTGAATGACCGGCGGCGCCCCTAGCGGCCCAGGAGGTGGCGGCGTGGCAGGGTGAGTCTGGCGCCGGTGCTCGGGGTCCCCAATCCCCGGCGTTGTAGCGCCAGGCCCCTTGGGACGTGCCCCTTGAGGACTGACCTTGGGTTAGGGTTAGACCCCAGGAGGCCGGCAGCCCTGATAGGCTGGCTGTGCGGTGTGCGGAGCAGCGGCCGAGGTAAGGGCATTGGCGAGCGGGAGCGCGAGCGTGGGCCAAAGCGTTTCGGCGTGGGGGCCTACGAAAGGCGCCAGGGGCTCGGAGGGCCCTGCCTGTTCCTCCGCCCTGAATGACCGGTGGCGCCACTCGCGGCCCGGGTGTGGCGGGGAGGCAGGACTGGGGCTCAGGGGTTCGAAATCCCTGGCGTTGTGGCACCAGGCAACCTGGGAGGGTCCACTCGGGGCCGACCTAGGGTTAGGGTTAGCCCCCAGGAAGCCGGCAGGCCAGATCCACTGGCTGTGTGGTGTGCGGAGCAGAGGGCCAAGGTGAGGGCGCTGGCAAGCGGGAGCATGGGCCCGTGTTTTGACGTGGTGGGCCTTCGAAAGTTGCCGAGGGTTTGGAGGGCCCTGCCTGTTCTCTCTCACTGAATGACCGGTGGCGCCATTCAAGGCCTGGGTGGCACAGGGGCAGCAGGGTGAGTCCGATGCTGGGGCTCGGGGGTCCCCAATCCCTAGCGTTGCAGCACCAGGCCCCTTCGGAGGGGCCCCTTGGGGGCCGACCAAGGGTTAGGGTTAGCGCCCAGGAGGCCGGCAGGCCCGATTGGCTGGCTGTGCGGTGTGCGGAGCAGCGGTCCGAGGTGAGGGCGCTGGCGAGCGGGAGCGTGGGCCCTGGCGTTTTGGCGCGGTGGGCCTTTGAAGGTCGCCGTGTCTCAGAGCCCCCTACCCGTTCTCCCACCCTGAATGAACGGCACCACCCCAAGCCCCCGCATGGCGGCTGGTTGGCAGGGTGAGTCCAGTGCTGAGGCTCGGGGGTCCCCAAACCCCAGCGTTGCGGTGCCAGACCCCTTGGGAGGGGCCCCTCGGGGGTCGATCTAGGGTTACAGTTAGCCCCCAGGAGACTGGTGGACCCAATCAGCGGGTGTGCGGCACGCGGAGGGATGGGCCGAAGTGAGGGCGCTGGCGAGACTGAGCATGAGCCCAAGCGTTTTAGTGTGGGGGGCCTTCCAAGGTCAGTGGGGGCTCGGAGGGACCTGCCCGTTCTCCCGCTCTGAATGACCAGTGACGCCCCTAGAGGCTCCGGTGCCTGAAGGGCAGCAGGGTGAGTCCAGCACTTGGGTTGGGGTCCCCATTCCCAGCGTCGTGGCACCAGGCCACTTGGGAAGGGCCCCTCCGTGGCCGACCTACAGTTGGGGTTAGCCCCCAGGAGGACAGCAGGCCCGATACACTGCCTGTGCATCGAGCGGAGAGTTGGGCTGAGGTGAGGGTGCTGGTGAACATGAGCCTGGGCCCAAGCGTTTTGGTTCGGGGTGCCTTCCAAGGTCGGCGGGGGTTCAAAGGGCGCTGCCCATTCTCCCACCCTGAATGAATGGCGGCGCCCCTAGGGGCACGTGTAGGGCGGGGCGGTAGGGTGCATCCAGCGCTGGGGCTTGGGGGTTCCCAATCACCAGCATTGCGGCACCAGGCCCCTTAGGAAGGGACCCTCAGGGGCCGTCCTAGGGTTAGGGTTAGCGCCCAGGAGGCCGGCAGGCCCGATCCGCCGGCTGTGCGAGGAGCGGAGGTGTGGGCCGAGTTGAGGGCGATGCAGAGCGGGAGCGTGGGCCCCAGCGTTTTGGCGCCCTGGGCCTTCGAATGTTGCCATGTCTCAGAGGGCCCTGCCCATTCTCCTGCTCTAAATAACCACCGACGCCCCTAGCGGCTCTGTTGGCAGTGGGTTGGCAGGGTGAATCCCATGCTGTGGCTCGGGGATCCCCAATCCCTGGCATTGTGGTGCCAGGCCCCTTGGGAGGGGCTCCTCCTGGGCCGACCTAGGCTTAGAGTTAGCCCCCATGAGGCTGGCAGGCCCGATCCTCTGGCTGGGCGGCGAGAGGTGGGCGGGCCGAGGTAAAGGCGCTAGGGAGCAGGATTGTGGGCCCCTGCATTTTGGCGCTGGAGGCTTCAAATGTCGCTGGTTTCTCCAGGGCCCTGTCCGTTCTCCCGCTCTGAATGACCGGCCGCGCCCCTAGCGGCCCCAGTGGCAGTGTTGTGGGAGGGTGATTCTGGCTCTAGGGCTTGGGGTCCCAGATCCCCAGCGTAGTGGCACCAGGACCGTTGGGAGGGGCCCCTGGGGGGCCGACCTAGGGTTAGGGTTAGCGCCAAGGAGACCGTCAGGCCCAATCCGCACACTGTGCGGCGAGCAGAGGTGCGGGCCAAGGTGAGGGCGCTGGGGAGCGGGAGCGTGGGCACCAGCGTTTTGGCGTGGGGAACCTTTGAAGGTCACCAGTGGCTCAGAAGGCCCTGCCCTTCTCTCGCTCTCTATGACCAGCGGCACCCCTAGCGGCCTGGGTGGGGACAGTGCAGCAGGGTGAGTCTGGCTCTGGGGCTGTGAGTCACCAATCCCCAGCATTGCAGAGCCAGGCCGCTTGGGATGTCCCCACAGGGCCGACCTAGGGTTTTGGTTAGCTTCCAGAAGCCTGGCAGGCCCTATCCACCAGCTCTGAAGCAAGCAGAGGGGCGGGCCGAGGTGAGGGCGCTGGGGAGCAGGATCCTGGGAGCCAACGTTTTTGCGCGGGGGCCTTCAAAGGTCAGCATGGGCTCAAAGGGCCCTGCCCGATCTGCCCTGAGTGACTGGCGGGGCCTTTAGCAGCTCGGGTGGCTGAAGGGCAGCAGGGTGAGTCTGGCACATGGGCTCGGGGTCCCCATCCCCAGCGTTGCGACGCCAGGCCCCTTGGGAAGAGACCTTCAGGGGCTGTCCTAGGGTTAGGGTTAGCGCTCAGGAGGCCGGCAGGCCGAGTTGCTGGCTCTGCGAAGAGCAGAGGTGCGGGCCGAGTTGAGGGTGATGCAGAGCAGGAGCCTGGTCCCCAGCGTTTTGGTGCCCTGGGCCTTCAAATGTTGCCATGTCTCAAAGGGCCCTGCCCCTTCTCCTGCCCTGAATAACCAGTGGCACGCTTTGCGGCTCCATTGGCGGTGGGGCGGCAGGGTGAGTCCTGCACTGTGGCTCAGGGATCCCCAATCCCCAGCGTTGCAGGGCCAGGCCCCTTGGGAGGGGCTCCTCGTGGTCTGACCTAGGGTTAGAGTTAGCACCCAGGAGGCCGGCAGGCCCAAACCTCTGGCTGGGCGGTGAGAGGTGGGCGGGCCGAGGTAAAGGTGCTGGCAAGCGGGAGCGTGGGCCCCTGCATTTTGGCACGGGGGGCTTCAAAGTTCGCCGGTTTCTCCTGGGCCCTGTCCATTCTCCCGCCCTGAATGAGTGGCGGCGCCCCTAGAGGCCTGGGTGGTGGCGTTGCGGCAGGGTGAGTCTGGTTCTGGGGCTTGGGGTCCCAGATCCCCGGCGTAGAGGCACCAGGATCCTTGGCAGGGACCCTGGGGGGCAGACCTATGGGTAGGGTTAGCCCACAAAAGGCCAGCAGGCCGGATCCGCCCTCTGTGCAGGGAGCGGAGGGGCAGGCCAAGGTGAGGGCGCTGGGGAGCGGGAGCGTGGGCACCAGGGTTTTGGCGCGGGGAGTCTTCGAAGGTCGCTGGTGGCTCGGAGGACCCTGTCTCTTCTCCTGCCTTGAATGACCGGCGGTGCCCCTAGTGGCCGAGTGGCAGCAGGGAGGCAGGGTGAGTGTGGGGATGGGGTCTGTGGTCCTAGTCCCAGGCTTGGTGGTGCCAGGCCCCTTTGGAGGGGCCCCTCTGGGGCCTACCTAGCTTTAGGGTAACCTCCAGGAGTCCGGCGGCCTGATCCGCTGGCTGTGCGTCGAGCAGAGGGGCGGGCCGACGTGAATGCGCTGGCGAGCAGGAGCGTGGGCTGAAGCGTTTTGGCGCGGGGGGCCTTCGAAGGTCACCCGGGGCTCAGAGGGCCCTGCCCGTTCTCTCGCCCTGTGAGGACGTTGCCCCTAGCGGGCCGGGTCACTGCGGGGCAGCAGGGTGAGTCTGGAGCTAGGGCTCGTGGGTCCCCAATCCCCAGCGTGGTGGCACCAGGCACTTGGGAGTGGTCCCTCGGGGGCCTACCTAGGGTTAGGGTTAGCCCAAAGGAGGCTGGCAGGCCCGTTCTACCAGCTGTGTGGTGAGAGGAGTGGTGGGCCGAGGTGAGGGCGCTGGCGAGCGGGAGCGTGGGCCCAAGTGTTTTTGTGCGGGGGGCCTTCGAAGGTCACCGGGGGCTCAGAGATCCATGCCCCTTCTCCTGCCCTGAATGACTGGCAGCGCCCCTAGCAGCCTGGGTGGCGGCGGGTCGGCTGGCGAGTCTGGGGCTCATGCTCGTGGGTCCCCAATCCCCGGCGTGGCAGACCCAGGACCCTTGGAAAGGGCCCCTCGGGGGCCGACCTAGGTTTAGGGTTAGCCCCCAGGAGCCCGGCAGGCCCAATCCGCCAGCTGTGTGGCGAGCGGAGGGGAGGCTGAGGTGAGCACGCTGGCGAGCAGGAGCGTGGGCCCAAAGGTTTTGGCGTGGGGGCCTTCGAAGTTTGCCGGGGGCTCGGAGGGCCCTGCTCCTTCTCCTGCCCCTAAGGACCGGCGGCGCCCCTAGCAGCCCGGGTGGCGGCGGGGTGGCTGTGAAAGTCCGGCGCTGGGGCTCGATTGTCCCCAATCCCCGGCGTGAGGGCGCCAGTCCCCTTGGGAGGGGCTCCTCAGGGGCCGAACTAGGGTTAGGGTTAGCCCCCAGGAGGCTGGCAAGCCTGATCCGACAGCTGTGTGGCGAGCAGAGGGTGGGGCCCAGGTGAGGGCAATGGTGAGCAGGAGCATGGGCCCTAGCGTTTTGGCGCGGGTTGCCTTCGAAGTTCACAGGGGGCACAGAGGGCCCTGCAAGTTCTCCCACTCTGAATGAGGATGGTGACCCTAGTGGGCCGGGTCTCGGCAGGGCAGCAGGGTGATTTCGGCGCTGGTGCTCCGGGGTCCCCAATGCCCGGCATGGTGGTGCCAGACCCCTTGGGAGGGGCCCCTCGACAGCCAACCTAGGGTTAGGGTTAGACCCCAGGAGGCCCACAGGCCTATCTGCTGGTTGTGCAGCTTGCTGAGGGGATGGCCGAGGTGAGGGCACTGGTGAGCAGAAGCGTGGGCCGAAGCATTTTGGCGCGGGGGGCCTTCAAATGTCACTGGGGGCTCAAAGGGCTCAGCAAGTTCTCCCGTGCTGAATGACCGGTGGCGCCCTAGTGGCCCGGGTGGTGGCGGGGCAGCAGGGTTAGCCCAGAGTTGGGGCTCGGGGGTCCCCAAGCCCCGGCGTGGCGGCACCATGCCCCTTGGGAGGGGCCCCACGGGGGGGCGTAGGGTTTGCGTTTAGCTCACAGAAGACCAACAGGCCCGATCCGCCGGCTGTGTGGCATGCAGAGGGGATGGCCGAGGTGAGGGGGCTGGCGAGTGGGAGCGTGGGCCCAAGCGTTTTGGCACGGGGGGTCTTCGAAGGTCACCGGGGGCTCGGAGGGCCCTGCCCGTTCTCCCACCCTAAATGAGGATGGCGCATCTAGCGGCTCGGGTTGCAGAGGGGCGGCAGGGTGAGTCCGGTGCTGGGGCTCGGGGATCCCCAATCCCTGGCGTTTTGGCACCACACCTCTTGGGAGGGGCCCCTCGGGGGCTGACTTAGGGTTTGGGTTAGCCTCCAGGAGGCCAGCAGGCCCGATTCGCCAGCTGTGCAGCGAGTGGAAGGTCGGGCGGTGGTGAGGTCGCTGGCGAGCGGGAGCAGGGGCCCAGGCATTTTGGCGTGGGGGTCCTTCAAATGTTGATGGGGGCTCGGAGGGCCCTGCACGTTCTTCCGCCCTGAATGACAGGCGGCTACCCTAGCGGCCCGGGTAGAGGACAGGCGGTAGTGTGAGTCGCGCGCTGGGGCTCGGGGTCCCCAATCCTCAGCGTTGGGGTGCCAGGCCCCTTCGGAAGGGCTCTAGGGGACAGACCAAGGGTTACTGTTAGCCCCCAGAAGGCCGGCAGACCCGATATGCGGGCTGTGTGGTGAGCAGAGGGGCGGGCCGAGGTGAGGGCGCTGTCGAGCGGAAGCGTGGGCCCAAGCGTTTTGGCGTGGGGGGCATTCAAAAGTTGCTGGGGGCTCAGAGCGCCCTTCCCATTCCACCACACTGAATGCCCGACGGCGCACCTAGCGGCCCCGGTTGCAGAGGGGCAGCAGTGTGAGTCTGGCGCTGGGGCTCTGCGGTCCCCAATCCCTGGTGTTGCAGCACCAGGCCCCTTGGGAGGGGCCCCTCGGGTGCGACCTAGTGTTAGGGTTAGCCCCCACGAGGCCAGCAGGCCGGATCCACCAGCTGTGCGGCGAGTGGAGTGGTGGGCCGAGGTGAGGGCGCTGGCGATCGGGAGCGTGGGCCCAAGCGTTTTGGCACGGGGGGCCTTCGAAGGTCGCTGGTGGCTTGGAGGTCCCCACCCGTTCTCCCGCCCTGAATGAGGATGGCGCTCCTAGCGGGCTGGGTCACAGCGAGGCAGCAGGGTGAGTCTTGCGCTGGTGCTCGGGGGTCCCCAAGCCCTGGCGTGGCGCTGCCAGGCCCCTTGGGAGGGGCCCCTCGGGGGCCGACGTATGGTTTGGGTTAGCTCCCAGGAGGCCATCAGGCCCGATCAGCCAGCTGTGCGGTGAGCGGAGGGGTGGGCCGAGGTGAGGCTACTGGGGAGCGGGAGCGTGGGCCCAAGCGTTTTGGCGCAGGGAGCCTTCAAAGGTCTCCGGGTGCTCTGAGGGCCCTGCCCGTTCTGCCACCCTGAATGACCAGCGGCGCCCCTATCAGTCAGGGTGGAGGCGGGGCGACACGTTGAGTCTGGCGCAGGGGCTTGGGGGTCCCCAATCCCCACGTGCGGCACCAAGCCCCTTGGGAGGGGCCCTCCTGGGCTGACCTATGGTTAGGGTTAACCCCCAGGAGGCCAGCAGGCCCAATCCACTGGCTGTGCCACGAGGGGAGGCGCGGGCCGAGGTGAGGGCGCTGGCGAGAAGGAGCATGGGCCTAAGCGTTTTGGGGCGGGGGGCCTTCGAATGTCACAGGGGGCTCGGAGGGCCCTGCCCATTCTCCCGCCCTGAATGACCGGCGGTGCCCCTAGCGGCTCAGGTGGAGGCGGGGCGGCAGGGTGAGTCCGGCGCTGGGGCTCAGTGTCCAAAATCAGGGGCGTTCCAGTACCAGGCTTGTTGGGAGAGGCCCCTCTGGGGTCGACCTAGGGTTAGTGTTAGCCCCCAGGAGGCTTGCAGGCCCGATCCGCTGGCTGTGCGGTGAGTGCAGGGGCGACCCGAGGTGAGGTCCCTGGCGAGCGAGAGCGTGCGCCCAAGCTTATTAGTGTGGGGTCCTTCAAGATCTCCAGGGGCTCGGAGGTTCCTGTCCGTCCCCCCGTCCTGAAAGACCGACAGTGCCCATAGCGGCCCAGGTGGCGATGGGGAGGCACGGTGAGTCCGATGCTGGGTTTCGTAGGTCCTCAATCCCCGGCATTGCGGTGCAAGGCCACTTAGGAGGGGCCCCTCGGGGGTCGACCTAGGTATAGGGTTAGCACCTAGGATGCCAGCAGGCCCCATCGCCCGTTGTGCGGTGAGTGGAGGGGCCGGCCGAGGTGAGGGTGCTGACTAGCGGGAGCGTGGGCACAAGCGTTGTGGTGCAGGGGGCCTTCAAAAGTCGCAGGAGGCTCGGAGGGCCCTACCCATTCTCCCGCCCTGAATGACCGGGGACACCCCTAGCGGCCCGGTTGGCGGCGGGGAGGTAGGTTGAGTCCGACGCTGGGGCTCGGGGGTTCCTAATCCCCGGTGTTGCGGTACCAGGCCCCTTGGGAGGGGCCGCTCAGGGGCCGACCTAGGGTTATGGTTATCCCCCAGGAGGCCAGCAGGCCCGATCCACTGGATGTGCGACGATCAGAGGGGCAGGCTGAGGTGAGGGCGCTGCCTATTGGGAGCGTGGGCACAAGTGTTTTGATGCAGGGTGTCTTCGAAGGTCTCCCGGGGCTCAGAGGGCCCTGCCCGTTCTTAAGCCCTGAATGAACTGCGTCGCCGCTAGCGGCCCGGGTGGTGGCGGGGCGGCAGGGGGAGTCAGGCCCTGGGGTTCGGGGGTCCTCAATCCCTGGCGTTGCAGCGCCAGGCCGCTTGGGAAGGGCCCCTCGGTGGTCGACCTAGGGTTAGAGTTTGTCCCCAGGAGGCCGGCAGGCCCGATCCGCGGGCTCTGCTACGAGTGGAGGGGTGGGTCGAGATGAGGGCGCTGGGAGCAGGAGCTTGGGCCCAAGGGTTTTGGCGCGGGGGGCCTTCGTAGGTCGCCGGGGGCTCAGAGGGCCCTACACGTTCTCCCGCCCTAAATGACCTGCGGCGCCCCTAGCGGCCCAGCCGCTGGCAGAGCGGTAAGCTTAGTCCAGTGCTGGGGTTCGGGGGTCCCCAATCCCTGCGTTGCGGTGCCAGGCCCCTTGGGAGGGGCTCCTCAGAGGCCTACCTAGGGTTAGGGTTAACCCCCAGGAGGCCGGCAGGCCCGATCCACCCATTGGGTGGCGAGCGGAGGGGCGGGCTGAGGTGAGGGCGCTGGCGAGCGCAAGCCTGGACCCAAGCGTTTTGGCGTGGTGGGCCTTCGAAGGACAACGGGGGCTCGGAGGGCCCTGCCCGTTCTCACACCCTGAATGACCAGTGGCGCCTATAGAGGCCCAGGTGTCAGTGGGGCAGCACGGTCAGTCCAGCGCTGGAGCTCGTGGTTCAGCAGTCCCAGGCGTTGAGGCGCCAGGCCCCATCGGACGGGTCCCTGGGGGGCCGACCTTGGGTTTGAGTTAGCCCCCAGGAGTCAGGCAGGCCTGATCCGCCCCCTGTCGGGCGAGCGAAGGGGCGGGCCAAGGTGAGGGCGCTGGCGAGCGGGAGCATGGGCCCAAGCGTTTTGGCGTGGGGCGCCTTCGAATGTCACCGTGGGCTAGGAGGGCCGTGCCCGTTCTCATGCCCTGAATGACCGGCGGTGCCCCTAGAAGCCTGGATGGTGGCGGAGCTGCAGGTTCAGCCCGACGCTGAGGCTCTGGGGTCCCCAATTACCGGCATTGCGGCCCCAGGCTCCGTGGGAGGGGCCCCTTGGGGGCCGACCTAGGGTTAGGGTAACACCCAGGAGGCCGGCCGACCCGATCCACCAGCTGTACAGCAAGTGGAGGGGCGGATGGAGGTGATGGCGCTGGCGAGTGGGAGCGTGGGCCCAAGGGTTTGGCGTGGGGCACCTACTAATGTCGCAGGGGCCTTGGAGGACCCTGCCCATTCACCCGCCCTGAATGACGGGGGCTTGGAGGGCCCTGCCCATTCTCTTGCCCTAAAAGACTGCCGGCATACCTAGCAGCCCGGGTTGCTGCAGGGCGGCAGGGTGACTCCGGCGCTGGGCTCGGGGGTCCCCAATAACCAGCGTTGTGGTACCAGGCCCCTTGGGAGGGGCCCCTCGGGGGCCGACTAGGGTTAGGTTTCGTCCCCAGGAGGTCGGCAAGCCCGGCGCTAAGTGGTTCTGGCAATGTAACAAAAATGCCATACACTTATCTGTAAGAAATAACAGTGTACAGGAACCCTCTTAGCCCTAAAATCATCCTTTCTGAATATGGAAGCCAGCCCCAAAGTAGTCATGGAACTCTGACGAAAGGGCTAAGCACTTTTCTCTGAGTCACCACACTATACAAGGAAAGACCAATGTACATCATCTTTCACGAGTAGGAAGCATTAATGAAAAGGTTCTGGAATTTCGAGGACTCTGACCCATCCTTATTGGTAATAAACCAACCTGTACAGGAAAACACCTTCAACTCTCATCAGCCTCCTCAATCCTGATTCCGATTCAACTTTGGGTGTGTAGGACTAGGGAAATGTCCACATATTATTGCTAAGAAAGAACGATGTCGGGGTAATGCGCTTCAAGTCACCTCAGCCTTCCTGAAGACGGAAGCAGGAATCAAGGTGGTTATGTTACCATGAGGTAAGGAAGATGAGCATATAAGTGAGAAACAACAGTGGGCAGGACCTCTCTTCCAACAAACAGTATCTTTGCTTAATGTTGAATCCCCATGGTAAGTGGTTGTGGGCATTTGTGAGGTCAAAATCTTAAGTGTTTTGTAAAACGTCTTGGTCATTCACAGATGAGACTAAGGTAGTTGGGGACTCCTAGGCAGTGATTTGTCCACTGTCAAAAATATGAAAAGATAAAAGAGACAGATGAGGTCTCCTCAGGCATTGTCCTTTATCCTCATCCTCCGTGAGGATGGCCATCTCTGGACAGCTCAGTGACAGGGTCTCATTCACAGTGGGGGCATCTGTTCCTCACGGACATCAGGCCGGGAAATGGATTTGGTTCTCTGTGCCAGCCCAGCCACAGCTGAGTGTCACAGCACCCTCTCGTGGGCTCATAAGAGTTTCACTGTCACCAGGCAGGTCATTGTATTTGATAAACCACTGTGAGAGTTTGCAATTGCCTTCACCTGCAACCTCCTAGAGGCAAATGCAGATCTCTGGTACCATGTGAAGTCATGTGAAGGCATCGTGAGAAAGTGTCCTTTTGGTTAAGAAAAACATGGCTGGGGCTCCTGGCTGGCTCAGCCAGTTAAGCATCTGCCTTTGGCTCAGGTTATGATCCCAGGGTTCTGGGATGGAGCCTGGGCTCCCTGCTGAGCAGGAAAGGAGGTAGGGAAATAGCTTAGAACCCACAGAGAATGTGAATAAAGGGGAGTGAAATGGAACTTGGTCTGTGTTTTGCTTTAGGGATTGGAAGTTAGTTTTTTCTCAATTGTGATTGTTCTTGAAAGAGAAAAGCTGTATTGTTTTTTTTTTTACCTTTAATTTTTTTCTAATAACAATTTTTATTATGATATATTAGTCACTATACAGTATTTCCTTAGTTTTTGATGTAGTGTTCCATGATTCATTATTTGCATATAACACCCAGTGCTCCATGCAATATGTACCTTCCTTAATACCCATCACTGGCCCATCCCAATCCCCCACCCTCTCCCCTCTGAAGCCCTCAGTTTGTTTCCCAGAGTCCATAGTCTCTCGTGGTTCATTCCCCCTTCTGTTTAGGGTCCATTGTCTAAAGGGACAGACAGTGGAAGTTCACTAAATATAAGATCGAAATTGAATTGTTCATTATAGATGCTGCCAAGTAGTTCCCAGACATTTCATTCTACTGTAGTAATTCATTATACCTGTGCAGGTGCACGTGGAAGACAATTGATGAATGTATAGTGGTAATAAAACACGCCCCTCAGTAGTAGAATATGAGAGGATGCACATGTGTAAAATTATTTGACTACAGCTTCCATGCTTTCCCTTTGGTTCCTTTTTATCTATGAAATTGGACAATTTTTGTCCTCTAGGCTTAAAACTCATTCTCAGTATTCAGAGTTTTTCAATGCTGATCTTCTCCTGTATAAGTTACCAAAAACCTAAAATATGTACGAACTTTAAAAATCGCTATATTGAAAATTACAGCAGGGAAGTTCCATTTTGTGAATATTATGTCAATGGATCTCTATTTTGACATCAGTGTTCATTAGAAATGATGACATTTCATGTGAGAATGAATATCAATGTGAAAAAGAAAAGGTAGGAAGAACCTTGAATGTTTAAGTAATTGCTGAAATGACAGGTGTGTGTGTGTGTGTGTGTGTGTGTGTGTGTGTGTGTGTGTGTGTGTAATTGATTTTCAGTGAATGGTTCAGCTTCTTGTAGGGCCTCCAAGAGAGCCCAGGTGAACCTTTCAATTAGTTGATATCTGTTTTCAGAACATGGAATCTCTTAGTCCAGTAGTCAATCAGGCAAGCTTTGAGGTCTTGAAGAGTTTTAGCCCTCAGCGATGGTGTTGCAGACCCTTGTGAGCAAACCCTAGGGTATGCTCAGAGCCCTCATTAGCTGGTACAAAGGTGTAACCATTTCAGACAGCATTTCCCAAAGAAGTACGTCTTGAGTCTCTGTCCTTGTCAGTTCCCTACACTTCCTTACACTAGTTATGTGATCAGTGTGTTTCAGGATAATCCCCCCATGTGATTTTTGCTATTTCCTACTAGTCCTATCTGTTTCTCATCTTCTTCTTTTATGGTAGGGGTTGGGAAGCAACCTGTGTGGTGTAGGAAGTGGTGTGGTAGTTGTCTGCCTTCAGAGGACCGAATGATGACTAGAAATTATACTGTAGTTTGAGGTCAATTGTCCATCCTCTGAGTGTCAGGAGTCCCATCACTTTACTTAGATGCTAGTCTGTTCTTCAAGCTGTCCTCAGAAATAAGGACGGCATCCATCTAGGGAATACTGGTTTGTGTGTATGTTTTCATTTTAGGAAAGGCCTTCCTGTTCCTGAAAATAATACTGTAGAGCACCCTTTCCTGTTCTTATTGGCCATCAGTCAATCTTTTGTGAAATATTCGTTTATAAATAGACTTTCTATGGTTGATGAGCAGGAATATTTTATTGTCAAGTCTTTGTCAGTGTGTGTATTGCAAATCTTTACTTCCCAGCCTGCGGTTCACTTTTTTATTTTCTTATGGTCATAAGATAAGGAGAAATGTCACATTTTTATGAAGTCCCACTGAATTCTTTTAAATGGTTAGTGCACCCTATGTCCTACCCCAAGATCGACAGGTTCTACGTTTGTTTTCTTTCAGAAACTGTCCAATGGAAGCTACAATCCATCTCAAATTTATAAATTGCATTTTTAATTCTAATAGGGTATTTATAGACTGTTTTGGATTTTCTAGGTACACAATCATAGTATCTGTGAATAGTCAAAATTATCCCCTCAATTCTTATACTTTTTGTTTCTCTTGCCTTCTAACACTGGTAGATTCTCTGATGCCACGTTGAATAGAGCTGTATTGTTTGAAGATTTTAATATACCTTTCTCAATATCTGACAGAAAAAGCAGTCAAAACATTGGTAACAAATGTGACCTAATTGACATATAGGGAACATTCCCTAATAAGTGCAGAATACATTATTTTCAAGTGGTCATAGACTCTTTACCCAAATAGATGATAGGTGGGGCCAGGAATCAAGGCTACAAATGTTAAACCCTGAAATTAACTAGATTCTGTTCTTAGACCACAGGGGAATTGAGCCACAGTCATAGCGAAAAGAAATCCAGGAAGTCCTTCAATGTTTAAAAATTAAATGGAACTTTGGTACATATCCTAAAGGTCAGAGAGGGAATCTCAATGGAAATTCTGAACCTTTTCTACATGAGGGCTCACACACAATGGCACTTTCTTTGTGAAGAGCATTATAATAACCTAGAGAGGAGTTGAGCCTTAAGTCAGAATTCTGCCTGCCCCAGCCACACCTGGCAGCCTTGGCCTGTGGTCCCCCTCAGCTGTCCTTTCTGGTGGCCCTGAGCTAAGGGGGTCATCATGGCCATATGGAAATGGGAAGCTCCCCACTCATTATGATGGCGGTGCCCCCTCCCCAGCTGCCCTTTCTGGTGGCTCTGAACTAAGGGGGTCAACATGGCCGTATGGAAATTAGAAGCTCCCCACTCTTAGTGATGACATTGCTATCGTATCATCCCCACCAGTCTAACAACATGATTTCTGAGTGAACTATTACACAAGAGCGACTTCTTGGCCTTCCTTCAGGTTTGAAAATCATCTGGTGAGTCATCTATTAGAAATATGGATTCAACATGTGTTCTTTCTTCTGGAAAAGAAATAGACCCAATAGCAATTATGGCTTCCTGAGCACCTGTTCCTGAGAGAAATCATACTGGCTCTTTGTAGCATTCTGCCTCTTAAACTTCAACCTAGGGTGTAGATATTTTTAGGCACATTTTCAGACGGTTAGACAGGGACTCAGATGATATGAGTCACAGAGGATTTTAGTATCAGAAACCTAAGTGAGATCCCCAAATTGACTCCAAATCCCTTTTTGTTCCATACAGGGTACTATGTTCCTCTTATCTCTGGTCTTCTCGATCTGGAAACCTATCAAGTCACAGGATTTTCTTGTCATGTGGACATCTGGAACGAATTCAGCGAGCCTTTTCACATCTGCCCATGGTGATCATTAAGATCATTATCTCAGTGGAGGACCTCTGGGTAAGATACTCAAAGATCCTAAGGAATATAGACAGTACAATATTTTTCTGGTTAAAGTTACTGAAACCAACTATCTTTTTTAGTCGATTCAGGCTCTGGTATGTTCAGAGGGTGCTGTAAAACAGGTCTGAAATAGAATTTAAAAAAACACAGATCAGCCTCTTCTACAATGTGAGCCAATGCTTATAAACATGGCTAAAATATTGCCTTACCTACGATGACTTCCCAGCCTTCGTAGTGTTTATATGGTATGACTGTGATTTACATTAGTCAACATTTGCAGAGAAAGAACTTAGTGCATCTAGAGGGCACTTCATGTTGAAATTAGTTTGTGACAACAAGCTACTGTGTTTTATTCTGCAGTCCAAGGGAATGGTGCCAGACATCTCTAAGGTGTCTAGCAGTTCTAAAATTCTGATTTTAAGTGGTCTGTGTGCTTCAGAGATTTGGGCAGGAGAAGGGCAGGAGTCCAGAGACTGTGAACACTTCTGTTACCTGTGCTGACCATGGAGCACGCAGGATTACGTGGGCATCATTTTGATTTCTTGGTACTCTTGTGAAAGGTGCTTTGGTCTCAAATTCCTCCGTTTAGGAGTAATTATAATGATAAAAGGAATTTTTATCTTATATCATCTGTGGGCCCTGATCCTGGGCTCCCAGGGAAGCTATCCTTTAACATTTTACCCAGCTCAAAATGACTGGGCAAAACCTCAAAGCATGGGTCCTATTTCTGCCCCAAGTACATGTTGTACATCTGCTTCGAGAAGAAAACAATAACCAAAAAATGCCAACATAAAGATAAGTAAAAATAAAGAACCTCTTTGGCTCGAATAAGATTAAAGTCATACTGAAATGTACATACTGAAAACATAAGAAACAGTCTGTCACTTTCTAGAATCTAAGAAGATCCTCCTTGTGGTGTGTAACTCTGTACGTAAAACAAAACAGAAAAAAAAATATATAAGCCTGCCCCAAATGTTCCTTCCCCGGAGCACTCCCTTCTTGGTGAAGATTGTGTCTCCCAGGCAGCTGTCCTGACTTGGGTTTGAATAAAGATCTCTTCTTTTCTCTCTAAAATGTTTTTAAAAGTTCATTCACGCAGTGTCGACAATAACAGTGTTTTCTATTTAAGGGAGAAATAAATGTTCCACTCTAGTTGCATTGGGAATAGAGGGATTGAGGGTTTCTTTAGAAGAGTAAGTCAGCTTTCCAGAAAAGGCAAGGTCATTGGTCTATTGAGAATGAAGATAATTACTGCTAAACAACAAGTATGTGTTGCCCCTTCGCCTAGAAACCGAAGCAGGTGTGCAGGCTTAAGGTCAGCGGTGCCTTCTTCTCCCCTGCTGACAGCACTTCTCTGCTCTGGCTCCAAGACACCCGAGATTTTGAACGTCAGCATCGGAGTCAGCGAGGCAGCTTGTCACAGGACGCCAGTGTTCAGAGAAAGCACAGGTATGTTTGGCAAAATGTCCTATCTATGTCAGGGCTGGAGGTAAAACCTCTCATTATCCCAAAACCTCCTGGGCTTTTCTCTTTTCTCTAGTTGAGCCACAAAGTAAAATTGAAGTAGCTGTCAGTATTCTGGGTTTGGTGCAAGAATTACAAGTTTCCCTGCTGGTAGAACGTTGCAGGGGATCACAATTTCTCTGTCCATTTATTGCTTACAAATGTATTTTGACCATCTGTTTCATAGGAACCCTCTTTTATTAGAAAGGGAAGGTGAGATTCACTCTGTGCCTGTTTGTAACATCTAATTTGTTCCTTCATCTAACAGTGTTTATTCAGTTGGGCCTAAGATATGGTTGAGTGGCCAGCATCTAGAGTTAGATGGTTTTTTTCATCTGATACTGAATTGGATGATGTCATTTGACAAAGGTGATGTTTCATCATTGATTATTCATCAGAAGAGTTAAATTAGGGTGGAGGGAAAATTCAAAATTATCCAAAGCGGCCTGTTCCTGTTTAAAAGTTGAGCTTGACTTTCTAGTTTTACTAAATGAATTATCTCGATATTTTCAGGTGCCATATTCACTCTGTAGTTTCTTTGGTGGTGGAGTCAGAAGGAGAGTCTGGGAACTCTTTAGGATAGTGGCATGCTGGTGGCTTCAAGGGGCTTGGCGTCAGGAGCCTTGGGGTGAAGTCTGCAACTGCTTGCCTGACTCTGGGTGCATCTCACAGAGGTTTTGTTTCCTCTTATGAAATTGCTGGCAGATAATGTTCTGCTTAAAGGGGAACCCTCCCATCCTGTTGATGGGAATGCAAAGTGGTGCAGCCAGTCTGGGAAACAGTGTGGGGGTTCCTCAAAAAGTTAAACATTGAACAACCACATGATCCAGCAATTGCTCTCCTAGGTATTTACCCAAAGGATACAGAAATGCAAATTCGAAGGGGGTCCATGCACCATGATGTTTAAAGCAGCAATGTCCACAGTAGCCAAACTATGGAGAGAACCCCAAAGCCCATGCACTAGTGAATGGATAAAGCAAATGTGGGATACATACATATATAATGGAATATGACCCAGCTTCAAAAAGAATGAAATCTTACCTTTTCCAAGGATGTGCATGGATCTAGAGTGTATTAACCTAAGCAAAATCAGTGAGGAAAGACAAATATCCTATGCTCTCACGCTTGTGGAATTTCAGAAAGAAAACAGATGAACAGAGTGGAGGGGTGATGAGAGAGGCAAACAAGGAAATAGACTCAACCTTGGAGAACAAACTGAGTGTTGCTGCAGGACAGGGGCGTGGGAGGAAGAGTTAAATGGGTGAGGGGTATTAAGGAGGGCACTTTTGATGAGCACCGGGTTCTGTATGCAGGTGAGGAATCACTAAATCCTACCGCTGAAGCGAATATTCCATGGCATGTGAACTAACTGGAATTGAAGTAAAAGAAGAAAGGAAAAAGTGTTCTGCTTCATGAAGAGTGAGGTAAAATTGTAGTGAATTGGGCTGTACTATTCTATAGATGAGAGGTGTAAAACACCCTGTTGTAGGATACACTGGTTTCTTATCACATAAGGAGTCCTCAGAAAGCTGCAATGAAAGATTCAGATCTCAGAGCATGTTCATGGTCCACTGATATGTTACAGTTTGCACAGGTAGGAAAGAAGGTGGAGAAAAAGGCAACAGAAGGGGAAAGTAGGTGTGAACCTTTCATTAGTTAGCGTTATAGCTTTCTCATGAAAGCCTTGTGCCAGTGTGATTTTGGAAGAAGAGGACGAATCTGGGAGCTTTGCAGGAGACGGGGGAGTTCCAGGTCTGGGTAAAGCTGACAGGTGTCGCAGAAGAGAGCTGAATGCATTCTGCAGCAGGGTGTGTTCAGGGTGGGCTCCAGCGGTGGCTTTGGTCTCCTGGGTGAGAGTTGTGACAGGTGAGGGCTGTGTGCAAGTTCCTGGCTGAGGAGAAGGGAGGCACAGGTGGAGAGCTGGCAGAGAACCTTCTTCTGGGCCACCAGCCTCAACCAACACACAGCCTCATCTTCTGTCCCTGTCACTCCAATTCAGACTTCTCCGAAGGTGAGTGAGAACACATCAAGAGCATTCTGAACAGAAGGGAAAGCATGTGCAAAGTTTCTGGGGCAGGAGAATTCCAGGTATGTCCAGGAGTAGCAAGAAGGCCCTGTGGCCACAGGAGACAGCTTAGGACATGAGCTCAGAGAGGTGACAGAGGGTGACAGAAAGCCATTCCAGGGCTATAACCCCATGAGACCCTGTTTCACTGGGCCATCCTGGCTACAGTGTTGAGAACAGATGACAGAGGGTTGAAGATGGCAAGGCAGGTCAATGACAAAGCTTTTCCAGGAACTCAGGCACTGTGGACCAGACAGGTGGCCTTGGATGGAGTGGTTAGACCTATTCTGGGTCCATTTTCAAGATGGAGCTCACAGGATTTGCTGATGGGTTAGCTATTAGGAGCAGGAGAACGGAGGAATTGGAGTAACTCCCAGCTGTTGTTGTTTGTCCTGATCAAGGGGAAGGAGAGGGTTTCTCGGGGGGTAGGAGGTAGTCCGTGTTCTGCATGCTGAGGAAGGTGCCTTTCCCAGTGGATCTGCTGAGGTTTGTGTCTGGGAGAACCTTTCACATCTCCTCCCTCAGCAATGCTCAGGTACAAGTATCCCCCACTTTTTAAACGTTCACAGTAAGACACTGGGCTTTCTTGAAAGAACTACGTTATTACCCAGCTTCAGTAAGAGGAAGAGACCTGAAGAGGATTTCCGTCTTATGAAAAAATGTGAACAGTGAGAATCGCGTTCAGCATCTGTTTTGGGGAGAAGCAGGACAGAGGCGGCATGCACCCCAACCAGCTCCTTCTCTGGGAACCGCTCTCCGTATCCAGCCACCAGACTTTGAATTGTGTCTGTGAGCCTCTCCTGTGCTTTATCTTCATTTATGCTGGGCCTCAGTTAGAAACTTGTGTGCTGAGGCCTAAGAAAAGCCAAAGAGAAGGAATTTTGGAATCTGAAGACACTGTCTAATTGTTCGTGTAAATTAATGGTCATTCCTTCTTGACACCATTTCTGCTGTGCAAGATTTCTCAGAAGCCCTGTACTTTCAAAGAGCAGGGAAACCTATACCCCATGCTGCATGGTTAGTTTTAGTCTCCATGCTGGACAGAACATTTCATGATTGTCAGATTTTCTCACTCAAACATTGAGACTTTGACCATCTTCACCCGTTTTTACCACCCCATCCCCAAATCTGGCACCTACCAATCTGCTTTCAGTATCTATGCGTTCAGTATTTGTTTATTCCACGTGGAATGTACATGAGAGCATCTGGTATTGGTCTTTCTGTGTCTGAGTTACTTGGCATAAGTCCCCCAAGGTCTGTGTTTCCATGTCTGGTTCTTGAGAATAATGCTGCAGTGAACATGGGAGTGCATCTGTCTTTTTGAGGCAGCATTTTTGTGTTCTCCAAATCAATACTCAGTAGAGCCATTACTGGGTCATGGGGTAGTTGTATTCATTTTTTCAGGAACCTCCATACCGTTTGTCACAGTGGCTGCACCAATTTCCATTCCCACCAACAGTGCACAGTGTCTCCTCATCTGCACACCCTTGACCCCACCTGGTGTCTGTCTCTGGACAATTGCTGTTTCAACAGTTGTGAGAGGATAGCCGATTGTGTGTTTGACTGATGTTTCCCTGACGATGATGAGTGATGTCGAACAACTTTTTCTGTCTGTTGGCACCTGTGTGCCATCTTTGGAAAGTATCTGTTCACATATTCCCCCCATTTATATATATATATATATTTTTTTTTCTTTTTATTTGTATGAGTGTTGTGTGTATTTTGGATATTAGCCATTTCTTACACATATGATTCGCAGATATTTTTTTCTTATTGGGTCAGTGGCCTTTTAAGTTTTTGCTGGTTTCTTTTGCCGTGTGGAAGATTTCAGTTTGATGTTGTTCCACTTGTTTATTTTTGCTTTTGTTGCCTTTGAATTTCGTGTCCAATCTGAAGACTCTTTTCCAAAACCAATGTCGAGAGACTTAGTACCTGTGTCTTCTTGGAGGTTTATGGATTCAGGTCTTATGTTCAAATCATTCATCCATTAAAAATTTTGTGTGTGGTGTAAGAAAGTGACCCAGTTATATTCTTCTGCATGTAGTGTCCAGTTTGCCTGTTACCGCTCACTGAAGAGACAGTCCTTCCCTCGTGGCATATCTTCCGCTGCTGTGTCGTAAGTTAGGATCATCTACGTGTGGATAAGTTTCTGAACTTTCTCTACTGTTCCACTGACCTGGTGTCTGTGTTTATGCCAGTACCATCCTGTTTTGATGACAACAGCTTTGTAATCTAGCTTGAAATCCAGGAGTGTGTTGACTGCACCTTTCTTTCTCCAGGTTCCTTTGGGTATTTGGGGTCTTTTGTGATTCCATACCAGTTTGAGGACTGTTTTCTATTTGCTCGAATAATGCTACTGGAATTCAGATAGGCATTTCATCACATCTGTCAATTGCTTTGGGTACGATGGACATGTTCACATAATTAACTCTTCCAGTTAAGGAGCATGGCGTATGCTTCCATTTGTTTGTGTTGCCTTCCAAATCTTTGACCCATACATTCTTCCCCCCTCAACACACATATTTTTCATTTCTTTTCTGCCATGTGTTGAGTGTATTATGTCTTTCTCATTCTTGGTTACTTTTATTTCTAGATTTTTTTATGCAATTGTAAATGGCGTTGCTTTTTTAATTTCTCTGTGTGAAAGTGGGTCATCAGTATACAGAAATGCAAGAAGTTTGGTCATCTGGGTGGCTCCATAAGTGAAGCGTCTACCTTCAGCTCAGGTCGTGATCCAAGAGTTCTGGGATCGAGCCCTGTGTTGGGCTCCCCGCTTAGCGAGGGTCTGCTTTTTCCTCTTTCTGACACTCCCCCTCTCATGCTTTTTCTCTTCCTGTCAAATAAATAAATAAAATCTGAAAAAAAATAAAGACAACAGGTCTTTATATTGACTTTATATGCTACAGCTTTCTTGAATTTGTTTATTCTAACAGAATTTTTTTTTTTTGCCGAATCTTTCGGGATTTCATGTCATTTGCAAATACTGACAGTTTTCCTTTTTGGATTTCATATCTTTCTCTTTTTTTTAAATGATGTTAGTCACCCTACAGTACATCATTTGTTTTTGATGTAGTGTTCCATGATTCATTGTTTGCATATAATACCTAGTGCTCACATGACACGTGCCCTCCTTTTTTTTTAAAGAATTTATTTATTTATTCGACAGATATAGAGACAGCCAGCGAGAGAGGGAACACAAGCAGGGGAGTGGAAGAGGAAGAAGCAGGCTCATAGCGGAGGAGCCTGTTGTGGGGCTCGATCCCATAATGCTGGGATCATGCCCTGAGCCGAAGGTAGACGCTTAACTGCTGTGCCACCCAGGCGCTCCAACACGTGCCCTCCTTAATACCCATCACCAGGATAACCCATTCCCCTTCCCCTCCCTTTCTGCAACCTTCAGTTTGTTTCCCAGTGTCAGTAGTCTCTCATGGTTCATCTCCCCCTCTCATTGCACCCCTTCACTTTTCCCTTCCTTCTAATGTCCTTCATGCTATTCCTTCCATTTCACATAGGAGCGAAACCATATGATAATTGTCTTTCTCTGCTTGACTTAATTTCACTTAGCATAATCCCCTCCTGGTCCATCCACATTGGCGCAAATGGTGGGTATTCATCCTTTCTGATCACTGAGTAATATTCCATTGCATAGATGAACCACATCTTCTTTGTCCATTCATCTGCTGAAGGATATCTTGGCTCCTTCCACAGTTTGGCTATTAGGGACATTGCTGCTATGAACATTGGGATACAGATGCCCCTTCTTTTCATTACTCTGTGTCTATGGGGTAAATACCCAGTAGTTCAATTGGTGGGTCGTAGCATAGCTCTGTGTTTAACGTCTTGAGGAACCTCCATATTGTTTTCAAAAGTGGCTATACCAGCTTGAATTCTCACGAGTAGTGTAAGAGGGCTCCCCTTTCTCCACATCCTCTCTGACTTTTTTTTATTTCCTGTCTTGTTAATTTTTTTTCAAGATTTTATTGATTTAGTCCACAGAGATAGAGACAGCCAGCGAGAGAGGGAACACAAGCAGGGGGAGTGGGAGAGGAAGAAACAGGCTCATGACGGAGGAGCCTGATGTGTGTCTCGATCCCATAATGCCAGGATCACACCCTGAGCCGAAGGCAGATGCTTAACCGCTGTGCCACCCAGGTGCCCCCTGCCTTGTTAATTTTAACCATTCTAACTGGTGTAAGGTGGTATCTCATTGTCATTTTGATTTGTATTTGCCTGATGGCAAGTGATGTGGAGCATTTTTTCATGTGTCTGTTGGCCATTTGTATATCTTCTCTGGAGAAGTATCTCTTTGTGTCTTCTGCCCATTTTTTGGGTGTCGAGTTTGAGGAGTTCTTTATAGATCTTGGATACCAGCCCTTTATCTGTAATATCATTTGCAGATATCTTCTTCAATTCCATAGGTTGCCTTTTTGTTTTGTTGATCGTTTGCTTTGCCGTGCAGAAGCTTTTTATCCTGATGAAGTGCCAATAGTTCATTTTTGCTTTTATTTCCTTTGCCTTTAGAGACCTGGCTTGCAAGAAGTTGTTGTGTCCAAAGTTGAAGAGTTCTTTTGATTTTGATATGAGACAGGAATCCATTATCTTATTTTCCTGACCTGGGTCTGTGACCGTGATTCCTAGCAGCTGCAAGGGGAGAGGAGGCCGGGGGTGGTGCACACTTCCTGACCAGGGTCTGTGACCGTGATTCCTAGCAGCTGCTAGGGGAGAGGAGGCCGGGGGTGGTGCACACTTCCTAGACTTGTGGTCAGGACTAGTCTGGAGCCCACTGAAGTCAGCCACACCTGGCACAGAAGGCACCCAGTCAGTGTAGCTGTGGGCACTGCTCCCATGGTACTTTCGGACTGGCTCCATGCTGCCACCTCCTGCTTTTCATCATCATCTTCAAGGTCATGTGCCTCTGCTCTTGCCCCATGGCCTTTGGGGTATTGTCCGTCCTCCATCTTGCCTTTGTCCCTGGTGCCCTGTGCAGTCTGATTCCAGGCTAGCCTTCTCGAGACAAACATCTGGCCCTGATGGAACACTTCCACGGATCTCGTGTGATGCAAGGATGATGCCCTGCCCTGGCAGGGGGCTGCAGGTCCCCAATCAGGAGAGCCATGTCTCCCTCTTCAGCATGGCCTGCCCTCCCTTAAGTCTTCTTCAGGGAAGCTCTCCCCACTTTCTGAGCGGACAGCTCTGAACTTAAAAATGAATGTTATTTTACATATCTCTATGCCTTAGTTCATCCATGGCATGTCTTTCAACCCCGTTAGTGGGTTTTTTTTAGCAGTTCTGAAGGGCTGTCTGCTCAAGGATGGGATGACCTGGGTGGGGCAGCTTTCCCTCTCATCTCCCTCAGCATGTCTCTGAGCCCTGGGGCCCAATGTCCCACTGAGGATTGAGGGACCCGAGCCAGCCCATCCTGAGCCCAGGCTGTGTCAGCTCATAGACTGATGCGTGTCGGAGCGGTGGGCAGCTGGCATGGGCCAGGGGCAGACAGTGTCTCCTTCTCATTCCTTCCCTCCCTTCCTCCCAGAGGTAGCTCAGAGCAGCCTTCAACCCCTGCATCTCCAGATCCCTTGACCTGTGCCTCCTGTGTTCACCTGGTGACCTTGGAGTTTCACATGGATTCTACCTCCCGTACCCTCTCCCATAGCAGTTCCTGGATCAGGGGAGGGTCGGACCCTTGTCTGTTTTTGTTCTTCCGGTCCCGCACCAAGCCCACCCACCTTTGCATCTTCCATGTATGTGCTTGGAAGCAAGCCCATCCACAGGGAACCTATTAGCCAAATGAATCCAGGCAATGAATATTGAAGTAGAGATCCAGGATCCATAATAAACCTGCTCTGAAACCTGTCCCAAAGTCTGTGACTCTCTCACACTGAAACAGAAACAATAATAGCTTTCTGGACTGTGAAGTGACATGTGTCTCTACTTCCAATCTTGAATGCATAGGTGCTGAGCCTGGACAGAAAAGGACCATGGCTCCCATGGGCTGGGATCCACAGTAAGAACTCAGTGAAATCTGAATTTGAGGAATGGAGTGAATAATTATTGTAGAGTGAATCCTCCCAAGTAGGGCTTATGCACATTGCACAGATTAAGCTTTTTCAAAGAAGTTCCTGAAAGAAAAATCTTTTTTAAAAATTTATTTTAATTCCAGTAGAGCTAACATACAGTGTTACATTCGTTTCAGATGTACAATAGAGTGATTCAGTAATTCTATATATTACTCAGTGGTCATCAAGAAAAGCATCCTATTAACCCCCTTCATCTATTTCACTCATCCCTCTATCCACCTCCTCTCTGGTAACCATCCGTTTGTTGTCTATTGTTAAGAGTTTGTATTTTGCTGTGTCTCCTTTTTCTCTTTTAGTTATTTATTTTTGTTTGTTTTTTAAATTCCCCATTAGAGTGACATCGTATGGGATTTGTCTTTCTCTGACTGACTGATTTTAGTTAGGATAATACTCTCTAGCTCCATCCATGTGGCTGCAAAGGGCAAGGTTTCATTATTTTTCAAGCCGAGTAATACTCCATTGTGTGTGTGTCTGTGTGTGTGTGTGTGTGTGTGTGTGTGTGTGTGTGTGAATACACACATCTATCATCTCATCTGTCAATTTTTCTACAGACACTTGGGTTGCTTCCATATTGTGATATTGTAAATAATGGCGCAAGAAACATAGGGGTGCACGTATCCTTTTAAGTTACTGTTTTCCTATTCTTTTGGTAAATACGAGTAGTGTGATTGTTGGATCGTAGGGTAGTTCTATATTTAATTTTTTGAGGAACCTTCATACTGTTTCCCACGGTGGCCACCACAGTTTGCATTCCCACCCACAGTTCGCTAGGATTCCCCTTTATCCACATCCTCCCAACACCTGCTCTTTGTTGTGCTTTTGATGTTAGCCATTCTGACAGGTTTGAGGTATTACCTCATTGTCCTTTGGATTTACATTTTCCTGATGATGGGTGATGGTGAACATCTTTTCACGGGACTGTTGGCCATTTGTATTTCTTCTTTGGAGAAATGTCTGTCCATGTCTTCTGCCTATTTTTGAACTGGATTATTTTTTTGGGGGGGGTCGAGTAGTATCAGTTGTATATGTTTTGGACACTATCCCTTTATTGTATATGATCTTTGCAAATATCTTCTCCCTTTGAGTAGTTTGTCTTATTATTTTTACGTTTTCATTGTTCTTCTGCTGTGTGGAAACTTTTTATTTTGCTGTATTCCCAATAGTTTATTTTTGCTTTCATTTCCTTTGCCTCAGGACACAGTCTAGAAAAACGTTGGTATGGTTCATGTCAAGAAGTTACTGTCTTCCCTCCTGTAGGATTTTTATGGATTCAGGTCTCATATTGAGGTCTTGAAACTGTTTTGTGTTTGTCTGTATTGTGTAAGAAAGCAGTCTAATTTCATTCTTTTGTGTGTAGCTGTCTAGTTTTCCCAACACCATTTGTTGTAGAGACTGTCCTTTTCCCTTTTGATATCGTTGCTTGCTTTGTGGAAGATTCATGGACCACATAATTGTGGGTTTCTGTCTGAACTTGTATCCTGTTCCTTTGGTCGCTGTGTCTATTTTTGTGCCGTACTGTCTTGTTAGGATGACTGCAGCTTTGTAGTATAACCTGAAATCTAAAATTGTGAGTCCTCCAGCTTTGTTTTTCTTTTCCACATTGCACTGGCTGTTCGGAATCTTTAGTGGTTCCATACAAATGTTTAGGATTGTTTACTCGAGGTCTTTTGTTCTTTAATTTAAATTCAATTAGCCAACTTACAGTACATCATTAGTTTCAGATATAGTCTTCAATAAATTTTCAGTCGTGTGTAACACCCAGTGCTCATTGTATCGTGTGACCTCCTTAATGCTACTCACCCAGTTACCCCGCCACCAACTTCTCCTCCAACAATCGTCAGTTTCTTGCGATAGTTAAGAGTCCATCATGGGTTTTCTCCCTCTCTGATGACTTCCCACTCTATTTTCCCTTCCTTCCCCTATGGTCTTCTTCCTTGTTTCTGATATTCCACATAGGAGTGAAAGTATATGATCATTGTCTTTCTTTCATTGACTTATTCCACTCAGCATAATACCCTCCAGCTCCACCCAGGTCGGTGTGATGGTAAGTATTCATCCTTTCTGATGGCTGAGTAATATTCCATTGTATATATGATCCACACCTTCTTTATCCATTCATCTATCCATGGTCATCTGCACTCCTTCCACAGTTTGTCTATTATGGATATTGCTGCTATGAACACTGGGGTGCATGTGTCCCGTCTTCACTACCTCTGTCTCTGGGGGTAAATACCCAGCAGTGCAATTGCTGGGACATAGGGTAGCTTTATTTGTAACTTCTTGAGGAAACTCCGTACCATTTTCAAGAGTGGCTGTACCGGACTGCATTCATATAGGGGTGTAAGAGAGTTCCCGTTTCTCCACATCCTCTCCAACATGTATAGTTTCATGTCTTCTTATTTTTAGATATTCGGCCTCGTGTGATATGGCATCTATAGGGGTTTAGATTTGCATTTCCCTGAAGCCAAGTGATATGGAGCATTTATGCATGTATCTTTTGGTCACCAGAACGTCGTCATCAGTGAAATGACTTCCCATTTTAATCCATCTCAAGACCTAAAGCTGGGTAAGGCACTGAAGCTGGATGATGCCATCGGTTGGAAGTGTGGAGAATTTCAAAAGATCTCCGTGGAGAGCAAGTTTAAAGGTCAGTGTGAAGCTTCTAATTGGATCTGGGGAGATCTCTGAAAGTGGGGGTTGCCTGGGATGGGCTGAGGGGGCCCTCCGATTTTCCTATGAATCCTTGCTGCAGCCCCAAATGGACAGTTTCCAGCTGTGGGGCAGGCTGAGTCCTCTAGTCGTGCAGAGGTGAGCCCAAACCCTGCTTCCCTGGAGGCAGGCAAACGGGGAGGGACCCTCAGCAGAAGACCCAGGGTTAGGTTAGGCCTCAAGAGACAGCAGGTCCGAACTGCCCAGTGCTCAGAGAACTCCCAGGCCGAGTGAGATGAGGGCACAAGGGCGGGTGAGTGTGAGCCTTGGGATTTCATCCGGAAGGGCCCACAAATGTCGGGGTTCACCAGAAGGGGATCTCAGGGGTGCCCCAATTCTCTTGCCCTGAATACTGTGTTGTGCCCCAAAATGGTACAGTTTACTGTGGGCTGAAGACTGAGTCCTACGGTGTGGCTTGGGTGTCCCCAATCCCCCGGAGTGTGGTGCCAGGACCCTGGGGAGGGGTCCCTCTCTGGCCAACCTAGTGTAAGGGTTAGGATCCAGGAGCCCGGCAGGGACAATCAGGCTGTTCGGCAAGCTCTGTGGAGGGCTGAGAGGAGGCCATGGGGGAGGGTGAGCATGGGCCTCAGGGTTGGGGCATGGGGGGCTGCCAACGGATGGGGTCAGGCTCCCGTGGCCTCCCCAAGTTCTCGTGCCCTGTAGGCTCTGTAGAGCCCCGAGGGGCACGGTTTCCTGTCGCGTGGCAAGCTGAGTCCTGCGGTGGGGCACAGGTATCCCAATTCCCCGGGGTTGCAGTGTAAGGCTCCTGGGGAGGCCCCCACACCCTCAGCCGACCTAGGGCTAGGGTTAGGCCCCAGGAGCCCTGCAGGCCCTATCTGCTGGCTGTATGGCTAGCTACACGGGCTGAGGTGAGGGTGTGGGGAGGGTGAGCGTGGGCCTCAGGGTTGGGGTGCGGGAGGCCTCTGAAGTTCGCTCGTGGCTCAGGAGGGCCCTCCTGGTTCTCCCGCCCTGAATGCTTTATGGCCTCCCAAGGCGCACGGTTTCCTGCAGGGTGGCAGACTGAGTCCTGCTGTGGGGCTCAGGTCTCCCCAGTCCCTGGGGCTGCGGCTCCAGGCTCCTGGGGAGGGGCCTCTCCACAGATGAACTAGGGTTAGGGTTGGGGCCCAGGAACCCCGCAGGCCAGATCTGCCCACTATGTGGCGAGCTCCGATGCAGGCTGAGGTGAGGGTGCGGGGTGGGGTGAGCATGGGCTTCAAGGTTGGGTTTAGGGATCGCCAAAGTTCACCGGGGGCTCTGGGGGCCCTCCTGGTTCTCCCGCCCTGAATGCTCTACAGCCTCCCAAGTGGCACAGTTTCCTGCAGGCTGGCAGGCTTTGTCCTGCTGTGGGCCTCAGGTGTCCCCAGTCCCTGGGGTTGTGGCACCGGGCCCCAGGGGAGGGGCCCTACCCAGCCGACCTAGGGTCAGGTCTAGTCCCCAGGAACCCGGCAGGCCTGATCTGCTGGCTCTGCGACGAGCTCGGTGGCAAGCTGAAGGGAAGGCGTGGGGCGGGATGAGCGTGGGCCTCAGGGTTGGGGTGTAGGGGGCCGCCGAGGATCGTTGGGGCCCAGGGGGACCCTACCAGTTCTCCTGCACGGGATGCTCTGTGGCGCCCCAAGGGGCATGGTTTCCTGAGGGGTGGCAGGCTGAGTCCCGTGGTGGGGCTCAGGTGTACCCAATCCCTGGGGTTAGGGTACGGATTAGGGTACTGGTTAAGGTTAGGGTATGGGTTACGGTTAGGTTATGGGTGAGGGTAGGGGTTAGTGTTAGGGTAAGGAGAGGGTATGGGTTAGTGTTGGGTTTAGGGGTTACAGGTTAGGGGTTATGGGTTAGGGTACAAATTAGGGTTTAGTGTATGGGTTAGGGTTTAGGGTTTGGATTTAGGGTACAGGTTAGTGTTGGAGTATGGGTTAGCTTTAGGGTATGGGTTAGGGTACGCATTAGGGTATGGTTTAGGGTACGGGTTAGGGTACAGTTTAGGGTTAGTGTTGGCGTACAGATTTGGGTACGGTTTAGGCTACGGGTTAGGGTTAGGGTACGGGTTAGGGTTAGGGTACAGTTTAGGGTTGTGGTACAGGTTAGGTTACGGTTTAGGGTAAGGGTTAGAGTACGGGTTAGGGAACGGGATAGGGATAGGGATTGGGTACGTTTTAGGGTTAGGTTATGGGTTAGGGTACAGGTTAAGTTTAGGTATGGGTAGGGTATGGGTTAGGGTCCGGGTTAGGGTTAGGGTACGGGTAGGGTTAGGGTACGGGTTATGGTATGAGTTAGGGTATGGGTTAGGGTCAGTGTTTAGGGTTTAGGGGTAAGGTTAGGATATGGGTTAGGGTACTTGTTAGGGTTACGGTTAGGTTTAGGGTATGGTTTAAGTTACGGGTCAGGGTACATTTTAGGGTATGGGTTAGGGTACGGGTTAGGGTACGGGTTAGAGTACGTGTTAGGGTTACGGTTAGGGTTAGGGTACAGGTTAGGGGTAGGGTTAGGGTACAGGTTAGAGTTAGGGTTAGAGAACGTGTTAGGGTACGGGTTAGGGTTAGGTTTAGGGTTAGTTTAAGTGTTAGGGGTAGGGTTAGCTGAAGGGGTAGGGTTAGGGGTCGTGTTAGGGGTATGGTAGGGGTTGGGGTAGGGTTAGGGTTTAGGGTTAGGGTTTGGGTTTAGTGGTTAAGTTTAGGTTTTAGTGTTTAGGGTTTCGGGATTAGGGTTAGGGGTTAGGGTTTAGGGTTTAGTGTTAATGTTAGGGTTTAGGGTTTAAGGATTAGGGTTTAGGGTTAGGTTTAGGGTAGGGTTAGGGTTAGGGTAAGGGTTAGGGGTTAGGGTTAGGATTGGGATTAGGGGTTAAGGTTTAGGGTTTAAGGTTAGGGGTTAGGGCTTAGGGTTAGCGTTAAACCCCAGTAGGCCAGCAGGACTGATGCGCCGGCTGTGCAGCGAGCGGAGGAGTGGGCCGAGGTGAGGGCGCTGGTGAGCGAGAGTATGGTATCCAGCGTTTTGGTGCAGGGGGCCTTTGAACATCGCTAGAGGCTCGGAGGGCCCTGCCTGTTCTCTCGCCCTGAATGTCCAGCGGCGCCCCTAGCGGCCCGGGTGGTGGCGGGGTGGCAGTGTGAGTCTGGCAGTGACGTTTAGGGGTCCCCAATGCCATGCGTTGCCGTGCAAGGCCCCTTGGGAGGGGCCCCTTGGGGCCATCCAAGGGTTCGTGTTAGCACCTAGGAGTCCGGCAGGCATGATCCGCCAGCTGTGCGGTAGTGGAGGGCCAGGCCGAGGTGAGGGCCCGGAGAACTGGAGCATGGGCCAATAATTTTGGCGCGGGGGGCCTTGGACAGTCGCCGGGGGATTGGAGGGCCCTGCCCGTTCTCCCACCCTGAAGGAACGTCGGCGCACCTAGCGGCCTGTGTGGGGAGGGGCGACAGGGTGCATCCGACGCTGGGGCTTGGGGGTCCCCAATCCCTGGTGTTGCGGTGCCAGGCCCGTTAGGAGGGGACCCTCAGGGGCCATCCTAGGGTTAGGGTTCGCGCCCAGGAGGCCGACAGGCCCGATCTGCTGGCTGTGTGAGGAGCAGAGTTGCGGGCCAAGTTGAGGGCGATGGCGAGTGGGAGCGTGGGCCCCAGCGTTTTGGCGCCCTGGGCCTTAGAATGTTGCCATGGCTCATAGCGCCCTGCCCATTCTCCTGCCCTGAATAAGCAGTGGCGCCCCTAGCAGATCCGTTGGTGGTGGGGCGGCAGGGTGAGTCCCGCACTGCGGCTTGGGTTCCCCAATCCCCAGCGTTGTGGCGCCAAGCCCCTTGGAAGGGGCTCTTCCTGGGTTGACCTAGGGTTAGACTTAGCCCCCAGGAGGCCGGCAGGTCCAATCCTCTGGCTGGGCGGCGAGAGGTGGGGGGGCTGAGGTAAAGGCGTTGGGGAGTGGGATTGTGGGCCCCTGCATTTTGGCGCAGGAGGCTTCAAATGTCACCGGTTTCTCCAGGGCCCTGAGTGTTCAACCACCCTGAATGACCGGCAGCGCCCCTAGCGTACTGGGTGGGGACAGTGTGGCAGGGTGAGTCGGCTCTGGGGCTCTGAGTCACCAATCCCAAGCGTTGCAGAGCCAGGCCCCTTGGGATGTGCCCCACGGGGTCAACCTAGGATTTTAGTTAGCCCCCAGGAGTCTGGCAGGAACTATCCACTGGCTCTGCAGCAAGTGGAGGAGCGGGCCGAGGTGAGGGCTCTGGCGAGCAGGAGCGTGGGAGCCAACTTTTTTGAGCGGGGGGCCTTCGAATTTCGCCGGGGAAATGGAGGGCCCTGCCAATTCTCCCAGTCTGAATGACCCACGGGAACCCTAGTGGCCCGGGTGGTGGCGGGGCGGCAGGTGAGTCCGGCTCTGTGGCTCGGGGGTCCCCAATCCACCACGTTGGGGCACCAGGCCGCTTGGGAGGGGCCCCTCGGGGGATGACCTAGGGTTAGGTTTAGCCCCCAGGACGCCAACAGGCTCAATCCGCCAGCTGTGTGGCAAAAGGAGGGGTGGGTCGAGGTGAGGTCTCTGTGGAGCGGGATCATGGGCCCAAGCGTTTTGGCGCCGGGGTCCTTCGAATGTCTCCGGGGAATTGGCGGGCCGTGCCCATTCTCCTCCCTGAATGACTGGCGGCGCCCCTAGCAGCCCCAGTGGCGGTGGGGCGGCAGGGTGAGTCAGGCGCTGCGGCTCGGGTATCCCCAATCCCCCCCGTTCCGGTGCCAAGCCCCTTGGGAGGGGCCCTTTGGGGGCCAACCTAGGGTTAAGGTAGCCCCTAGGAGGCCAGCAGGCCCTATTCGCCAGCTGTGTGGATAGCAGAGTGGCAGACCGAGTTGAGAGCGCTGGTGATCGGGAGCATGGTCCAGGGCGTTTTGGCGCAGGGGTCCTTTGAAGGTCGCCGTGTCTTGGAGGGCCCCACCCGTTCTCCTGCCCTGAATGAAGGGCAGGACCCCAAGACCCTGGTAGCAGCTGGCGGCAGGGTGAGGCCAGTGCTGAGGTTGGGGTCCCCAATCCCTGGCATTGCGGCGCCAGGCTCCTTGCGAGGGGCCCCTCGGGGGTCGATCTAGGGTTACGGTTACCCCCAGGAGGCTGGTGGACCCGATCAGCGGCTGTGCAACACACGGAGGGTTGGGCCGAGGTGAGGGCACTGGCGAGCCTGAGCATGAGCCCAAGTGTTTAGCGCAGTGGGCCTTCGAAGGTCAGCGGGGGCTGGGAGGGCCCTGACCGTTCTCCTTTCCTGATTGACCGGTGGGCCCCTAGCGGCTCGGGTGGCTGAATGGCAGCAAGGTGAGTCCGGCGCTGCGGCTCGGGGGTCACCAATCCCCGGTGTTGCGGGGCCAGGCCCCTTGGGAGGGGCTCCTCGTGGGCCGACCTAGAGTTAGAGTTAGCACCCAGGAGGCTGGCAGGCCCAATCCTCTGGCTGGGCGGCAAGAGGTGGGTGGGCGGAGGTAAAGGCTCTGGCGAGCGGGAGCCTGGGCCCCTGCATTTTGGTGTGGGAGGCTTCAAATGTCTCCGGTTTCTCCAGGGCCCTGTCCCTTCTCCCGCCCTGAATGACTGGTGGCGCCCCTAGCGGCCTGGGTGGCGGGGTTGCGGCAGGGTGAGTCTGGCTCTGGGGCTTGGGGTCCCCGATCCCCTGCGTAGCGGCACCAGGACCCTTGGGAGGGGTCCCTGGGGGGCTGACCTAGGGTTAGGGTTAGACTCCAGGAGGCTGGCAGGCCCTATCTGCCCACTGTGCGGCGAGTAGAAGGGCGGGCTGAGGTGAGGGCGCTGGGGAGTGGGAGCATGCGCACCAGCGTTTTGGTGCGGGGAGCCTTTGAAGGTCACCATGGGCTCAGAAGTCCCTGCCCCTTCTCTCTCCCTGAATGACCGGCGGCGCCCCTAGCGGCCCAGGTGGCGATAGTGTGGCAGGGTGAGTCTGGCTCTGGGGCTCTGAGTCATCAGTCCCCAGCGTTGCAGAGCCAGGCCCCTTGGGATGTGCCCCACGGGGCCGACCTAGGGTTTTGGTTAGCCCCCAGGAGCCTGGCAGGCCCTATCCACTGGCTCTGAATCAAGCGGAGGGGCGGGCCGAGGTGAGGGCGCTGGGAGCAGGAGCATGGGAGCCAACGTTTTTGCACGCGGGGCCTTCGAAGGTCAGCAGGGGCTCCGAAGTCCCTGCCTGTTCTCCTGTCCTGATTGACCCGTGGTCCCCTAGCGGCTTGGGTGGCTGAAGGGCAGCAGGGTGAGTCTGGCACTTGGGCACGGGGTCCCCATCCCCAGCGTTGCGACGCCAGGCCCCTGGGGAAGGGCCCCTCGGAGGCAGACCTATGGTTAGGGTTAGCCCCCAGGAGCCACGCAGGCCTGATACACCACCTGTGCATCGAGAGGACAGTTGGGCCGAAGTGAGGGTGCTGGTGAACATGAACCTGGGCCCAAGCGTTTTGGTTCTGGGCGCCTTCGAAGGTTGGCGGGGGTTCAGAGGGCCCTGCCAGTTCTCCCACCCTGAATGAGTGGCGGCGCCTCTAGTGGCACGTGTGGGGCGGGGCGGCAGTGTGCATCCAGTGCTGGGGCTTGGGGGTTCCCAATCCCTGGCATTGCGGTGCCAGGCCCCTTAGGAAAGGACCCTCAGGGGCCGTCCTAGGGTTAGAATTAGCGCCCAGGAGGCCGGCAGGCCCGATCCGCCAGCTGTGCGAGGAGTGGAGATGTGGGCCGAGTTGAGGCCAATGGCAAGCGGGAGCATGGTCCCCAGTGTTTTGGCGTCCTGGGCCTTCGAATGTTGCCATGGGTCGGAGGGCCGTGCCCGTTCTCCTGCCCTGAATAACCAGCGACGCCCCTAGCGGCTTCGTTGGCGGTGGGGTGGCAGGGTGAATCCCACGCTGTGGCTCAGGGATCCCCAATCCCTGGCGTTGCGGTGCCAAGCCCCTTGGGAGGTCGTGGGCCGACCTAGGGTTAGAGTTAGCCCCCATGAGGCTGGCAGGCCTGATCCTCTGGCTGGGCGGCGAGAGGTGGGCGGGCCGAGGTAAAGGTGCTGGGGTGTGGGATTGTGGGCCCCAGCATTTTGGCGCGGGAGGCTTCAAATATCGCCAGTTTCTCCAGGGCCCTGTCAGTTCTCCCGCCCTGAATGACCGGCGGCACCCCTACCAGCCCAGGTGAAGCGGGGCGGCAGGGTGAGTCCGGAGCTGGCGCTCGGGGGTCCCGAATCCCTGGCATGGCGGCGCCAGGCCCCTTGGGAGGGGTCCCTCAGGGACAGACCCTGGTTAGGGATAAGCCAAAGGAGGCCAGCAGGCCCAATCACCCGACTGTGCGGCGAGCAGAAGGGCCGGCCAGGGGAGTGCGCTGGCGAGCGGGAGTGTGGGCCCAAGCGTTTTGGGACGGCTGGCCTTCGAAAGTTGCCAGGGGCTCAGAAGGCCCTGCCCGTTCTCCCGCCCTGAATGACCAGCGGCGACCCTAGCGGCCCTGGTGGCAGCGGGGTGGCAGGGTAAGTCCAGCGCTGGGGCTCGGGGGTCCCCAATCCCTGCCGTGGTGGCACCAGTTCCCTTGGGAGGAGCTCCTCGGGGACCGACCCTGGGATAGGGTTAGCTCCCAGGAGGCCAGCAGGCCTGATCAGCCAGCTGTGAGGCGAGCGGAGGGGCAGGCCAAGATGAGGGCACTGGCGAGCAGGAGTTGGGCCCAAGCGTTTTGGGGCAGGGGCCTTCAAAGTTACTGGGGGCTCAGAGGGCCCAGCAAGTTCTCCCGCACTGAATGACAGGTGGCGCCCTAGCAGCCCGGGTGGCAGCGGGGTGGCAGGGTGAGTCCCGCGCTGGGTCTCGGGGGTCCCCAATCCCGGGCGTTGTGGCACCAGGCCGTTGGGAGGGGCAGCTCCGGGCCCGTCCTAGGGTAAGTGTTAGCCCCCAGGAGGCCGGCAGGTCTGATCCAGCCGCTGTGCAGTGAGTGGAGGGTCGGGCCGAGGTGAGGGCGCTGGCGAGCGGGAGCGTGGGCAGAAGGGTTTTGGCGCGGGGGGCCTTCGAAGGTCGCTGGGGGCTTGGAGGGCCCTGCCCGTTCTCCCACCCTGAATGACCCGCGGAGCCCCTAGCAGCTCTTGTGGCAGTTGAGCCGCAGGGTGAGTCAGGCGCTGGGGCTCGGGGGTCCGAATTCCTGTCATTGCAGGCCAGGCCCCTTGGGAAGGGCCCCTCGTGGGCCGACCTAGGGTTAGGGTTAACCCCAAATATGCTGGCAGGCCTGATCCGCCGGCTGTGCGTCAAGCGGAGGGGCGGGCCGAGGTGAAGCACTGGCGAGCGGGAGCATGGGCCCAAGCGTTTTGGCGCGGGGATCTTTTGAATGTTGCCAGGGGCTCGGAGGGACCTACACGTTCTCCCGCCCTGAATGACTGGCGGCGCCCCTAGCGGGCCGGGTGGTGGCGGGGCGACACGGTGTGTTCGGAGCTCGGGCTCGGGGGTCCCCAATCCCTGCGTTGTGAGGCCAGGCCTCTTGGGAGGGGCTCCTTGGGGGCCAACCTAGGGTTATGGTTGGCCACCTGGAGGCCAGCAGACCCGATCCGCCATCTGTGCAGCGAGCGGAGGGGCAGGCCGAGGTGAGGGCACAGGGGAGCGGGATCGTGGGCCCAAGCATTTTGGCGCCGGGTGCCTTCGAAGGTCGTCCGGGGATTAGAAGGCCCTGCCCGTTCTCACACCCTGAATGATCAGCGGCGCCACTAGTGGCCTGGGTGTTGGCGGGGCGGGAAGGTGAGTCTGGCGCTGCGGCTCGGGGGTCAGCAATCAGACACGTTGTGGCACCAGGCCCCATTGGATGAGCCCCTCCAGGGCCGACGTAGGGTTAGGGTTAGCCCCCAGGAGGCCAGCAGGCCCGATCTGCCGGCTGTGCGGCGAGCAGAGGGGCAGGCCAAAGTGAGGGCACTGACTAGCAGGAGTGTGGGCTCAAGCGTTTTGGGGCGGGGGGCCTTCGAAGGTCTCCAGTGGCTCGGAGGGCCCTTCAAGTTCCTCCGCCCTGAATGACCGGTGGCGCCCCTACTGGCCCGGGTGGCGGCGGGGCAGCAGGTTGAGTCCAACGCTGGGGCTCTGGGGTCCCCAGTCCCCAGCGTTGTGGCGCCAGGCCCCTTGGGAGGGGCCCCTCGGGGGCCGACCTAGGCTTAGGGTTAGCCCCCAGGAGGCCAGTAGGCCCGATCCGCCGGCTGTGCGACGAGTGGTTGGGCGGGCTTAGGTGAGGGCGCTGGCGAGCGGGAGCGTGGCCTCAAGCATTTTGATGTTGGGGACCTTCGAAGGTCGCCGGGGGCTCAGAGCGCCATGCACGTTCTCCTGCCCTGATTGCCCGGCGGCGCCCCTAGTGGCCCGGGTGGCGGTGGGGCGGCAGGGTGAGTCTGGCGCTGGGGCTCGGGGGTCCCCAATTACAGGTGTTGCAGAGATAGGCCCCTTAGGATGGGCCCCTCGGGGGCCGACCTTGGGTTAGGGTTAGCACCCAGGAGTCCGGCAGGCCCGATCCGCTGGCTGTGTGGTGATCGGAGGGACGGGCCGATGTGAGGGCGCTGGAGAGAGTGAGCCCGGGCCCAAGCTTTTTGGTGTGGGGGAACTTCGAAAGTCGCCGGGGGCTCGGAGGGCCCTGCCCATTCTCCCGCCCTGAGTGACCAGCGGCGCCCATAGTGGCCCGGGTGGCAGCGGTCTGGCAGGGTGAGTCTGACACTGCGGCTCAGGGGTCCCCAGTCCCCGGTGTTGTGGCTCTAGGCCCCTTGGGAGGGGCTCCTCGGGGGCTGACCTGGGATTAGGATTAGCCCCCAGGAGGCCGGCAGGCCTGATCCACCAGTTGTGTGGCGAGTGGAGGGGCGGGCCGAGGTGAGGGCGCTGGCGAGCGGGAGTGTGGGCTGAAGCATTTTGGCAGAGGTGCCTTTGAAGGTCACCTGGGGCTTGGAGGGCCCTGCCCGTTCTCACGCCCTGAATGACCGGCGGGGCCGCTAGCGGCCCGGGTGTCGGTGGGGCGGCACGGTGAGTCCGGTGCTGCGGCTCGGGGTTCAGCAATCAGAGACGTGGCGCCAGGCCCCATCGGATGAGCCCCTCGGGGGCCGACCTAGGTTTAGGGTTAGCCCCCAGGAGGCAAGAGGCCTGATCCACCGGCTGTGCAGCGAGCGGAGGGGCAGGCCGAGGTGTGGGCGCTGGCGAGCGGGAGCGTGGGCCCAAGCGTTTTGGCGTGGGGGGCCTTCGAAGGTGGCCGGGGGCTCGAAAGGCCCTTCCCTTTCTTCCGCACTGAATGAACAGTGGCGCCCCTAGTGGCCCGGGTTGTGGTAGGGTGCAGGGTGAGTCGGCGCTGGGGCTCAGGGGTCCCCAATCCCTGGCGTGTGGCGCCAGGCCCCTTGGGAGGGGCCCCTCAGTGGCCAACTTAGGTTTAGAGTTTGCGCCCAGGAGGCCGGCAGGCCCGATCCACCTGCTCTGCAATGAGCAGAGGGCAGGCTGAGATAAGGGTGCTGGCGAGCAGGAGCATGGGCCCAAGCATATTGGAGCAGGGGGCCTTCAAAGGTCGCCAGGGGCTCGGAGGGCCCTGCCCCTTCTCCTGCCCTGAATGACCGGCGGCGCCCCTAGCAGCCTGGGTGGTGGCGGGACAGCAAAGTGAGTCCTGGCTGGGGCTCAGGGGTCGCCAATCCCTGGCACTGCAGCGCCAGGCCCCTTGGGAAGGGCCCCTCGGTGGCTGCCTTAGGGGTAGTGTTAGCCTCCAGGAGGCCAGCAGGCCCGGTCCGCCAGCTGTGCGGCGAGCGGAGGGGCAGGCCGAGGTGAGGGCGTTGGCGAGCGGGAGCGTGGGCTCAAGCGTTCTGGCGCGGGGGGCCTTCGAAAGTCGCCAGTGGCTCAGAGGGCCCTGCCCTTTCTCCTGCCCTGAATGATGCGCGGCGCCCCTATCGGCCAGGGTGGCCTGGGGTCGGCAAGTTGAGTCTGGCGCTGGGGCTCTGGGGTACTCAATCCCCGGCATTGTGGTGCCAGGCCTCTTGGGAGCCAACCTAGGGTTAGGGTTAGCCCCCAGGAGGCCGGCAGGCCCGATTCGCCAGCTGTGCAGTGAGCAGAGTGTCAGGCGGGGGTGAGGCCGCTGGCAAGTGGGAGCATGGGCCCAGGAGTTTTCGCCGGGGGGGGTCCTTCGAAGGTCGCCAGGTGCTCTGAGGGCCGTGCACGTTCTTCTGCCCTGAATGACAGGTGGCAACCCTAGTGGCCCAGTTAGAGGAGGGGCAGTAGGGTGAGTCTGGCGCTGGGGCTCGGGTCCCCAGTCCTCGGCGTTGCGGTGCCAGGCCCCTTCGGAAGGGCTCTAGGGGGCCGACCAAGCATTACTGTTAGCCCCCAGGAGGCCAGCAGACACGATCCGCTGGCTGTGCGGTGAGCGGAGGGGAGGACCGAGGTGAGGGCACTGGTGAAAGGAAGTGTTGGCCGAAGCGTTTTGCCTGGGGGGGTTTCGAAGGTCGCCGTGGACTAGGAGGGCCCTGCCTGTTCTCCCGCCCTAATTGACCATAGGGGCCCCTAGCGGCCTCGGTGGCGGTGGAGCAGCAAAGTGAGTCTGGCGCTGCAGCTTGGGGGTCACCAATCCCCGGCGTTGCGGCTCCAGGCCCCTTGGGAGGGCCCCCTCGGGTGCCGACCTAGGGTTAGGGTTACCCCCAGGAGGCCGGTAAACCTGATCTGCTGGCTGTGCGGCAAGCGGAGGGGCGGGTTGAGATGACGGTGTTGGCGAGCGGGAACATGGGCCCAAAGTTTCGTAGCGAGGGTCCGTCGAAGGTTGCCAGGGGCTCAGAGGGTCCTGCCCGTTCTCCCTCCCTGAATGACCGACGGCGCCCCTCGCGGCACTGGTGTCAGCAGGGCGGCAGGGTGAGTCCGGCGCTGGGTCTCGGGGGTCCCCAATGCCCGGCGTTGCGGTGCAAGGACCTTGGGAAGGGCCATTTGGGGGCCGACCTAGGGTTAAGTTAGCCCCCAGGAGGCCCACAGGCCCGATCCGCCAGCTGTGTGGTGAGCGGAGGAGTGGTCCGAGGTGAGGGCACGGGGAGCAGGAGCTTGGGCCCAATCGTTTTGGCGCGGGGGTGTCTTCAAAGGTCACCAGGGCCTCGGAGGGCCCTGCCTGTTTTCCCACCCTGAATGACCGATGGTGCTCCTAGCAACCCGGGTGGCGGCAGGGCGGCACGGTGAGTCCCGCGCTGGGGCTCGGGGTCAGCAATCCCAGGCGTTGTGGCACCAGGCCCCATCGGAGGGGCCCCTCGGGGGCCGACCTAGGGTTAGGTTTAGCCACCAGAAGGCCGGCGAGCCTGATCCGCCGGCTATCCGGTGAGCGGAGGGGCGGGCCAAAGTGAGGGCGCTGGCGTGGGGGAGCCTGGGCTCAAGCATTTTGGCACGGGGTCCCTTTGAAGGTCGCCGGGGGCTCAAAGGGCCCTGCCTGTTTTCCAGCCTTGAATATCCAGCGGCATACCTAGCGGCCCGGGTGGCGAAGGGGCGGCAGGGTGAGTCCGGCGCTGGGGCACAGGGATCCCCAATCCCCAGCGTTGTGGCCCCAGGCCCCTTGGGAGGGGCCCATTTGGGACCGAACTAGGGTTAGGGTTAGCCCCCAGGAGGCCGGCAGGCCCTATCCGCCAGCTGTGCGTCAAGTGGAGGGGCGGGCCGAGGTGAGGGCTCTGGCGAGCGGGAGCGAGGGCCCAAGCGTTTTGGCGTGGGGGGACTTCAGTGGTAGCCAGGGGCTCGGAGGACCTTGCCCGTTCTGTCACCGTGAATGACCAGCGGCGCCCCTACAGGCCCGGGTGGCAGCTGGGCAGTAGGGCGAGTCTGGCGCTGGGGATCGGGGGTTCCCAATCCCCAGCATTGCTGAGCCAGGCCCCTTGGGAAGGGCCCCTAGTGGGCCGAACTAAGGATAGGGATAGTCCCCAGGAGGCCGGCAGGCCCGATCCGCTGGCTGTGCATCTAGCGGAAGGGAGGGCCAAGGTGAGGGCACTGGCGAACGGGAGCATGGGCCCAAGCGTTTTGGCACGAGTGGCCTTCGAAGGTCGCCAGGGGCTAAGAGGGCCCTGCCCATTCTCCCTCCCTGAATGACCGGTGGCGCCCCTACCGGCCCAGTTGGTGGCGGGGCAGCAAGGTGAGTCCGGTGCTGGGGCTCAGGGGTCCACAATCCCCGGCGTTGCAGCACCAGGTGCCTTGGGAGGGGCCCCTTGTGGGCCAATCTAGGGTTAGCGTTAGCCCCCAGGAGGCCGTCAGGCCAGATGGGCCAGCTTTGCAGTGAGTGGAGGGGCGGGCCAAGGTGAGGGCGCTGACAAGCGGGAGCATGGGCGTAAGCGTTTTGATGCGGGGTACCTTCGAAGGTCGCCCATGGCTCGGAGGGCCCTGCCTGTTCTCACGCCCTGAACCAGCGGTGCAGCTAGTCGCCTGGGTGGCGGTGGGGCGGAACGGTGAGTCCGGTGCTGGGGATCAGGGGTCAGTAATCCCAGGTGTTGTGGCGCCAGGTCTCATCGGACAGGCCCCTCAGGGGCCGACCTAGGGTTAGGTTTAGCCCCCAGGAGACTGGCAGGCCCTATCCGCCAGCTGTGTGGCGAGTGGAGCGGTGGGCAGAGGTAAGGGCGCTGGCGAGCGAGAGCGTGGGCCGAAGCGTTTTGTTGCGGGGAGCCTTCAAAGGTCTCCAGGGGCTCAGAGGGCCCTACCCGTTCTCCCGCACTGAATGACCGGCGGATCCCCTAGTGGCCTGGGTGGTGGCGGAGCAGCAGGGTGAGTCTGGCGCTGGGGCTCGGTAGTCCCCAATCCCCGGCGTTGCTGCGCCAGGCTCCTTGGGATGGGCCCCTAGGGGGCCTACCTAGGGTTAGGGTTATCCCCCAGGAGGCTGGGAGGCCCGATCCGCTGGCTGTGCAGCGAGCGGAGGGGCAGGCCAAGGTAAGGGCGATGGCGAGCAGGAGCGTGGTCCCAAGCGCTTTGGCGCGGGGGTCTTTGAAAGTCACTGGGGACAGAGGGCCCTGCCTGTTCTCCCGCCCTGAATGACCGGTGGTGCCCCTTGTGGCCCAGGTGGCAGTGGGGGGCATGGTGAGTCTGGCGCTGGGGCTCAGGAGTCCCCAATCCTTGTCGTTGCGGCACCAGGCCCCTTGGGAGGGGCCACGAAGGGGTCGACCTAGGGTTCGGGTTAGCCCCCAGAAGGCCCACAGGCCCGATCCGCCAGCTGTGCGGTGAGCGGAGGGGAGGGCCAAGGTAAGGGCGCTGGAGAGCAGAAGCGTGGTCCCAAGCGTTTTGGTGCAGGGGGCCTTCTAAGGTCGCTGGTGGCTTGGAGGGCCCTGCCCCTTCTCCCTCCCTGAATGACCGGCGGCGCCCCTAGCAGCCCAGGTGGCAATAGGGCGGGAGGGTGAGTCAGGTGCTGGGGCTATGGAGTCCCAAATTCCAGGTGTTGTGGCAATAGGAACCTGGGATGGGCCCCTCGGGGGCCCACCAAAGGTTAGGGTAACACCCAGGAGGCTGGCAGTCCTGATCCACCAGTTGTGCTGCGAGCGGAGGGGCGGACTGACGTGAGGGCATAGGCGAGCGGGAGCATGGGCCCAAGCGTTTTGGTGCGGGGCCTTCGAATGTCACCAGGAGCTCGGAGGGATCTGCCCGTTCTCCCTCCCTGAATGACCGACAGTGCTCCTAGTGGCCCGGGTGGCGGCGGGGCGACACGGTGAGTCCGGCGTTGGGGCTCGGGTGTCCCCAATCCCAGGCATTGCGGTGCCAGGCCCCTTTGGAGGGGCCCATCAGGGACCAACCTAGAGTTATGGGTAGCCTCCAGGAGGAGGGCAGGTCTCATCTGCCGGCTCTGCAGGGAGCGGAGGGGTGGGCCGAGGTGAGGGCGCTGAGGAGCAGGAGCGTGGGCTCAAGCGTTTTGGATGGGGGGGCCATCGAAGGTCGCCATGGGCTCGGAGGGCCCTGCCCGTTCTCCCGCCCTGAATGACCAGCGGCAACCCTAGCGGCCCGGGTTGCTGCAGGGCAACAGGGTACATCCGGCACTTGGATATGAGAGTCCCCAATCCCTGGCAAGTGGCGCCAGGCCACTTGGGAGGGGCTACTCGGGGGCCGAACTAGGGTTAGGGTTTGTCCCCAGGAGGCCGGCAAGCCCGGTGCTAAGTGATTCTGGCAATGTAACAAAAATGCCATACACTTATCTGTAAGAAATAACAGTGTACAGGAACCCTCTTAGCCCTAACATCATCCTTTGTGAATATGGAAGCCAGCCCCAAAGTGGTCGTGGAATTCTGACGAAAGGGCTAAGCACTTTTCTCTGAGTCACCACACTATACAGGGAAAGACTAATATACATCACCTTTCACGAGTAGGAAGCATTAATGAAAAGGTTCTGGAATTTCAAGGACTCTGACCCATCCTTATTGGTAATAAACCACCCTGTACAGGAAAACACCTTCAACTCTCATCAGCCTCCTCAATCCTGATTCCGATTCAACTTTGGGTGTGTAGGACTAGGGAAATGTCCACATCTTATTGCTAAGAAAGAAGGATGTCAGGGTAATGCCCTTCAAGTCACATCAGCCTTCCTGAAGACAGGAGCAGGAATCAAGGTGGTTATGTTACCATGAGGTAAGGAAGATGAGCATATAAGTGAGAAACAACAGTGGGCAGGACCTCTCTTCCAACGAACAGTATCTTTGCTTAATGTTGAATCCCTATGGTAAGTGGTTGTGGGCATTTGTGAGGTCAAAATCTCAAGTGTTTTGTAAATCGTCTTGGTCATTCACAGATGAGACTAAGGTAGTTGGGGACTCCTAGGCAGTGATTTGTCCACTGTCAAAAATACGAAAAGATAAAAGAGACAGATGAGGTCTCCTCAGGCATTGTTCTTTATCCTCATCCTCCGTGAGGATGGCCATCTCTGGACAGCTCAGTGTCAGGGTCTCATTCACAGTGGGGGCAACTGTTCCTCACAGACATCAGGCAGGGAAATGGATTTGGTTCTCTGTGCTAGCCCAGCCACAGCTGAGTGTCACAGCACCCTCTCGTGGGCTCATAAGAGTTTCACTGTCACCAGGCAGGTCATTGTATTTGATAAACCACTGTGAGAGTTTGCAATTGCCTTCATCTGCAACCTCCTAGAGGCAAATGCAGGTCTCTGGTACCATGTGAAGTCATGTGAAGGCATCGTGAGAAAGTGTCCTTTTGCTTATGAAAAACATGGCTTGGGCTCCTGGCTGGCTCAGCCAGTTAAGCATGTGCCGATGGCTCATGTTATGATCCCAGGGTTCTGGGATCGAGCCCAGGCTCCCTGCTCAGCAGGAAAGGAGGTAGGGAAATAGCTTAGAACCCACACAGAGAATGTGAATAAAGGGGAGTGAAATGGAACTTGGTCTGTGTTTTGCTTTATGGATTGGAAGTTAGTTTTTTCTCAATTGTGATTGTTCTTGAAACAGAAAACCTGTATTGGTTTTTTTTTTACTTTTAATTGTTTCTACTAATAATTTTTTATTATGATATGTTAGTCACTATACAGTATTTCCTTAGTTTTTGATGTAGTGTTCCGTGATTCATTATTTGCATATAACACCCAGTGCTCCATGCAATATGTACCTTCCTTAATACCCAGCACTGGCCCAACCCAATCCCCCACCGCTCTCCTTCTGAAGCCCTCAGTTTGTTTCCCAGAGTCCATAGTCTCTCGTGGTTCATTCCCCCTTCTGTTTAGGGTCCATTGTCTAAAGGGAGAGACAGTGGAAGTTCACTAAATATAAGATCGAAATTGAATTGTTCATTATAGATGCCGCCAAGTAGTTCCCAGACATTTCATTCTACTGTAGTAATTCATTATATCTGTGCAGGTGCACGTGGAAGACAATTGATGCATGCATAGTGGTAATAAAACACGCCCCTCAGTAGTAGAATAATAGAGGATGCACATGTGTAAAATTATTCGACTACAGCTTCCATGCTTTCCCTTTGGTTCCTTATTATCTATGAAATGGACAATTTTTGTTCTCTAGGCTTCAAACTCATTGTCAGTATTCAGAGTTTTTCAATGCTGATCTTCTCCTGTATAAGTTACCAAAAACCTAAAATATGTATGAACTTTAAAAAATGCTATATTGAAAATTACAGCAGGGAAGTTCCATTTTGTGAATATTGTGTCAATGGATCTCTATTTTGACATCAGTGTTCATTAGAAATGATGACATTTCATGTGAGTATAAATATCAATCTGTAAAAGAAAAGGTAGGAAGAACTTTGAATGTTTAATTGCTGAAATGACAGGTGTGTGTGTGTGTGTGTGTGTGTGTGTGTGTGTGTGTGTGTAATTGATGTTCAGTGAATGGTTCAGCTTCTTGTAGGGCCTCCGAGAGAGCCCAGGTGAACCTTTCAATGAGTTGGTATCTGTTTTCAGAACATGGGAATCTCTTAGTCCAATAGTCAATCAGGCAAGCTTTGAGGTCTTGAAGAGTTTCAGTCCTCAGCGATGGTGTTGCAGACCCTTGTGAGCAAACCCTAGGTATGCTCAGAGCCCTCATTAGCTGGTACCAACGTGTGATGATTTCAGACAGCATTTCCCAAAGAAGTACGTCTTGAGTCTCTGTCCTTGTCAGTTCCCTACACTTCCCTACACTAGTTATGTGATCAGTGTGTTTCAGGATAATCCCCCCATGTGATTTTTGCTATTTCCTACTAGTCCTATCTGTTTCTCAACTTCTTCTTTTATGGTAGGGGTTGGGAAGCAACCTGTGTGGTGTAGGAAGGGGTGTGGTAGTTGTCTGCCTTCAGAGGACCGAATGATGCCTAGAAATTGTACTGTAGTTTGAGGTCAATTGTCCATCCTCTGAGTGTCAGGAATTCCATCACTTTCCTTTGATGCTAGTCTGTTCTTCAAGCTGTCCTCAGAAATAAGGACGTCATCCATCTCGGGAATACTGGTTTGTGTGTATGTTTTCATTTTAGGAAAGGCCTTGCTGTTCCTGAAAATAATACTGTAGAGCACCCTTTCCTGTTCTTATTGGCCATCAGTCAATCTTTTGTGAAGTATTCGTTTATAAATAGAATTTCTATGGCTGATGAGCAGGAATTCTTTATTGACAAGTCTTTGTCAGTGTGTGTATTGCAAATCTTTACTTCCCAGCCTGCGGTTCACTTTTTCATTTTCTTATGGTCATAAGATAAGGAGAAATGTCATATTTTTATGAAGTCCCACTGAATTCTTTTAAATGGTTAGTGCACCCTATGTCCTACCCCAAGATTGACAGGTTCTACGTTTTCTTTCAGAAACTGTCCAATGGGAAGCTACAATCCATTTTCTCTGTCCATTTATTGCTTACAAATGTCACATTTTTATGAAGTCCCACTGAATTCTTTTAAATGGTTAGTGCACCCTATGTCCTACCCCAAGATTGACAGGTTCTACGTTTTCTTTCAGAAACTGTCCAATGGGAAGCTACAATCCAATTTCTCTGTCCATTTATTGCTTACAAATGTATTTTGACCATCTGTTTACTAGGAAACTTCTTTTATTATTATTATTATTATTATTATTATTATTATTATTATTATTATCATTATAAATAGCATTTTTAATTCTAATAGGGTATTTATAGACTGTTTTGGATTTTCTAGGTACACAATTGTATTATCTGTGAATAGTCACAATTATCCCCTCAATTCTTATACTTTTTGTTTCTCTTGCCTTAATACACTGGTAGATTCTCTGATGCCACGTTGAATAGAGCAGCATTGTTTGAAGATTTTAATATACCTTTCTCAATATCTGACAGAAAAAGCAGACAAAACATTGGTAACAAATGTGACCTAATTGACATATAGGGAACATTCCATAATAAGTGCAGAATACATTATTTTCAAGTGGTCATAGACTCTTTACCCAAATAGATGATAGGTGGGGCCACAAAGCAAGCCTACAAATGTTAAACCCTGAAATTAACTATATTCTATTCTTAGACCACAGGGGAATTGAGCCACAGTCATAGCGAAAAGAAATCCAGGAAGTCCTTCAATGTTTAAAAATTAAATGGAACTTTGCTACATATCCTAAAGGTCAGAGAGGGAATCTCAATGGAAATTCTGAACCTTTTCTACATGAGGGCTCACACACAATGGCACTTTCTTTGTGAAGAGCATTATAATAACCTAGACAGGAGCTGAGCCTTAAGTCAGAGTTCTGCCTGCCCCAGCCACACCTGGCAGCCTTGGCCTGTGGTCCCCCTCAGCTGTTCTTTCTGGTGGCCCTGAGCTAAGGGGGTCATCATGGCCATATGGAAATGGGAAGCTCCCTACTCATAGTGATGATGGTGCCCCCTCCCCAGCTGCCCTTTCTGGTGGCTCTGAGCTAAGGGGGTCAACATGGCCGTATGGAAATCGGAAGCTCCCCACTCTTAGTGATGACGTTGCTATCGTATCATCCTCACCAGTCTAACAACATGATTTCTGAGTGAAATATGACACAAGAGTGACTTCTTGGCCTTCCTTCAGATTTGAAAATGATCTGGTGAGTCATCTATTAGGAATATGGATTCAACATGTGTTCTTTCTTCTGGAAAAGAAATAGACCCAATAGCAATTATGGCTTCCTGAGCACCTGTTCTTGAGAGACATTATACTGGCTCTTTGTAGCATTCTGCCTCTTAAACTACAAACTAGGGTTTATATATTTTTAGACACATTTTCAGACGGTTAGACAGGGACTCAGATGATATGAGTCACAGAGGATTTTAGTGTCAGAAACCTAAGTGGGATCCCCAAGTTGACTCCAAATCCCTTGTTGTTTCATACAGGCTACTATTTCCCTCTTATGTCTGGTCTTCTCGATCTGGAAACCTATCAAGTATCAGGATTTTCTTGTCATGTGGACAACTGGAACGAATTCAGCGGGCCTTTTCACCTCTGCCCATGGTGATCATTAAGATCATTATCTCAGTGGAGGACCTGTGGGTAAGATACTCAAAGATCCTAAGGAATACAGACAGTATAATATTTTCCTGGTATTAAAGTTACTGAAACCAACTATCTTTTTTAGTCGATTCAGGCTCTGATATGTTCAGAGGGTGCTGTAAAACAGGTCTGAAATAGTATTTAATACACTCAGCTCAGCCTCTTCTACAACGTGAGCCAATGCTTATAAACATGGCTAAGATATTCCCTTACCTACGATGACTTCCCAGCCATCGTAGTTTTTATATGGTATGACTGTGACTTACATTAGTCAACATTTGCAGAGAAAGAACTTAGTGCATCCAGGGGGCACTTCATGTTGAAATTAGTTTGTGACAACGAGCTACTGTGTTTTATTCTGCAGTCCAAGGGAATGGTGCCAGACATCTCTAAGGTTTCTAGCAGTTCTAAAATTCTGATTTTAAGTGGTCTGTGTGCTTCAGAGATTTGGGCAGGAGAAGGGCAGGAGTCCAGAGACTGTGAACACTTCTGTTACCTGTGCTGACCATGGAGCAGGTAGCCTTCTGTGGGCATCATTTTGATTTCTTGGTACTCTTCTGAAAGGTGCTTTTGTCTCGAATTTCTCCATTTAGGACAAATTATAATGATAAAAGTAATTTTTATCTTATATCATCTGTGGGCCCTGATCCTGCGCTCCCAGGGAAGCTATCCTTTAACATTTTACTGGCTCAAAATGACTGGGCAAAACCTCAAAGCATGGGGCCTGTTTCTGCCCCAAGCACATGTTGTACATCTGCTTCGAGAAGAAAACAATAACCAAAAATGCCAACATAAAGATAAGAAAAAATAAAGAACCTCTTTGTCTCCCATAAGATTAAAGTCATACTGACATGTACATACTGAAAACATAAGAAAGAGTCTGTCACTTTCTGGAATCTAAGAAGATCCTCATTGTGGTGTGCAACTCTGCACGTAAAACAAAATAGAAAAAAATATATAACCCTGCCCCAAATGTTCATTCCCCGGAGCACTCCCTTCTTGGTGAAGATTGTGTCTCCCAGGCAGCTGTCCTGACTTGGGTTTGAATAAAGGTCTCTTCCTTTCTCTCTAAAATGTTTTTAAAAGTTCATTCACACAATGTTGACAATAACAGTGTTTTCTATTTAAGTGAGAAATAAATGTTCCACTCTAGTTCCATTGGGAATAGACGAATTGAGGGTTTCTTTAGAAGAGTAAGTCTGCTTTCCAGAAAAGGCAAGGTCATTGGTCTATTGAGAATGAAGATAATTACTGCTAAACAACAAGTATGTGTTGCCCCTTCACCCAGAAACTGAAGCAGGTGTGCAGGCTTTAGGTCAGAGGTGCCTTCTTCTCCACAGCTGACAACACTTCTCTGCTCTGGCTCCAAGACACCCGAGGTTTTGAACGTCAGCATCAGAGTCAGCGAGGCAGCTTGTCACAGAATGCCAGTGTTCAGAGAAAGCACAGGTATGTTTGGCAAAATGTCCTATCTATGTCAGGGCTGGAGGTAAAAACTCTCATTATCCCAAAACCATCTGGGCTTTTCTCTTTTCTCTAGTTGAGCCACAAAGTAAAATTGAAGTAGCTGTCAGCATTCTGGGTTTGGTGCAAGAATTACTTAGTTTCCCTGCTGGTAGAACGTTGCAGGGGATCACAATTTCTCTGTCCATTTATTGCTTACAAATGTATTTTGACCATTTGTTTCCTGGGAACCCCCTTTTATTAGAAAGGGAAGGTGAGATTCACTCTGTGCCTGTTTGTAACATCTAATTTGTTCCTTCATCCAACAGTGTTTATTCAATTGAGCCTAAGATATGGTTGAGTGGCCAGCATCTAGAGTTAGGTGGCTTTTTTCATCTGATACAGACTTGGATGATGTAATTTGACAAAGGTGATGTTTCATCATTGATTAGTTTATTCATCAGAAGAGTTAAAATTAGGGTGGAGGGAAAATTGAAAATTATCCAAAGCAGCCTGTTCCTGTTTAAAAGTTGAGCTTGACTTTCTAGTTTTACTAAATGTATTATCTCGATATTTTGAGGTGCCATATTCTCTCTGTAGTTTCTTTGGTGGTGGAGTCAGAAGGAGAGTCTGGGAATTCTTTTGGATAGTGGCATGCTGGTGGCTTCAAGGGGCTTGGCGTCAGGAGCCTTGGGGTGAAGTCTGCAACTGCTTGCCTGACCCTGGGTGCATCTCCCAGAGGTTTTGTTTCCTCTTATGAAATTGCTAGCAGATAATGTTCTGCTTAAAGGGGAACCCTCCCATCCTGTTGGTGGCACTGCAAAGTGGTGCAGCCAGTCTGGGAAACAGTGTTGGGGTTCCCCAAAAACTTAAACATTGCACAACCACATGATCCAGCAATTGCTCTCCTAGGTATTTCCCCAAAGGATACAAAAATGCGGATTCAAAGGGGGAACATGCACCATGATGTTTATAGCAGAAATGTCCACAATAGCCAAACTATGGAGAGAATCCCAAAGGCCATGCACTGATGAATGGATAAAGCAGATGTGGGATACATATATATAATGGAATATGACCCACCTTCAAAAAGAATGAAATCTTACCATTTGCAAGGATGTGGATGGATCTACAATGTATAAAGCTAAGCAAAATCATTGAGGAAAGACAAATATCCTATGCTCTCACGCTTGTGGAATTTCAGAAAGAAAACAGATGAACAGAGTGGAGGGGTGATGAGAGAGGCAAACAAGGAAATAGACTCAACCTTGGAGAACAAACTGAGTGTTGTTTCAGGACAGGGGCATGGGGGGGAAGAGTTAAATGGGTGAGGGGTATTAAGGAGGGCACTTGTGATGAGCACCGGGTACTGTATGCAGGTGAGGAATCACTAAATCCTACTGCTGAAGCGAATATTCCATGGCATGTGAACTAACTGGATTTTAAGTAAGAGAAGAAAGGAAAAAGTGTTCTGCTTCATGAAGAATGGGGTAAAATTGTAGTGAATTGGGCTGTACTATTCTATAGATGAGAGTTGTAAAACACCCTTTTGTAGGATACACTAGTTTCTTATCACATAAGGAGTCCTCAGAAAGCTGCAATGAAAGACTCAGATTTCATAGCATGCTCATGGTCCACTGATATGTTACAGTTTGCATAGGTAGGAAAGAAGGTGAAGAGAAAGGCAACGGAAGGGGAAAGTAGGTGTGAACCTTTCAGTAGTTAGCGTTATGGCTTTCTCATGAAAGCCTTGTGCCAGTGTGATTTTGGAAGAAGAGGAAGAATCCGGGAGCTTTGCAGGAGATGGGGGAGTTCCAGGTCTGGGTAAAGCTGACAGGGGTCCCAGAGGAGAGCTGAATGCATTCTGCAGCAGGGTGTGGGCAGGGTGGGCTCCAGGGGTGGCTGTGGTTCTCCTGGGTGAGAGTTGTGACAGGTGAGGGCTGTGTGCAAGTTCCTGGGTAAGGACATGTGAGGCACAGGCAGAGAGCTGGCAGAGAACCTTCTTCTGGGCCACCAGCCTCACCCAACACACAGCCTCATCTTCTGTTCCTGTCACTCCAATTCAGACTTCCGAAGGTGAGTGAGAACACATCAAGAGCATTCTGAACAGAAGGGAAAGCATGTGCAAAGGCTCTGGGGCAGGAGAATTCCAGGTATGTCCAGGAGCAGCAAGAAGGCCCTGTGGCCACAGGAGACAGCTTAGGACATGAGCTCAGAGAGGTGACAGAGGGTGACAGAAAGCCATTCCAGGGCTATAACCCCATGAGACCCTGTTTCACTGGGCCATCCTGGCTACAGTGTTGAGAACAGATGACAGAGGATTGAAGATGGCAGGGCAAGTCAATGACTAAGCTTTTCTAGGAACTCAGGCACTGTGGACCAGACAGGTGGCCTTGGATGGAGTGGTTAGACCTATTCTGGGTCCATTTTGAAGATGGAGCTCACAGGATTTGCTGATGGCTTAGCTATTAGGAGCAGGAGAATGGAGGAATTGGGGTAACTCCCAGCTGTTGTGGGTTGTCCTGATCAAGGGGAAGGAGAGGGTTTCTCAGGGGTTAGGAGCTAGTCCGTGTTCCGCATGCTGAGGAAGGTGCCTTTCCTGGTGGATCTCCTGAGGTTTGTGTCTAGGAGAACCTTTCACATCTCCTCCCTCAGCAATGCTGAAGTACACGTATCCCCCAGTTTTTAAACGTTCACAGTAAGACACTTGGTTTTCTTGAAAGAACTACGTTATTACCCAGCTTCAGTAAGAGGAAGAGACCTGAAGAGGATTTCCCTCTTATGAAAAAAGGTGAACAGTGAGAATCGCGTTCAGCATCTGTTTTGGGGAGAAGCACGACAGAGGCGGCGTGCACCCCAACCAGCTCCTTCCGCTGGGAACCGCTCTCCGCATCCAGACACCAGCACTTTGAATGGTGTCTGTGAGCCTCTGCTGTGCTTTATCTTCATTTATGCTGGGCCTCCGTTAGAAACTTGTGTGCTGAGGCCTAAGAAAAGCCAAAGAGCAGGAATTTTGGAGTCTGAGCACACTGTCTAATTGTTCCGTGTAAATTAATGGCCATTCCTTCTTGACACCATTTCTGCTGTGCAAGGTTTCTCAGAAGCCCTGTACTTTCGAAGAGCAGGGAAACCTATACCCCATGCTGTGGGGTTAGTTTTAGTCTCCATGCTGGACAGAACATTTCATGACTGTAGGATTTTCTCACTCAAACATTGAGACTTTGACCACCTTCACCCGTTTCTACCACCCCATCCCCGAATCTGGCACCTACCAATCTGCTCTCAGTATCTATGCGTTCAGTATTTGTTTATTCCATGTGGAATGTACATGAGAGCATCTGTTATTGGTCTTTCTGTGTCTGAGTTACTTGGCATAAGGCCCCCAAGGCCTGTGTTTCCATTTCTGGTTCTTGTGAATAATGCTGCAGTGAACATGGGAGTGCATCTGTCTTTTTGAGGCAGTATTATTGTGTTCTCCGAATCAATACTCAGTAGAGCCATTATTGGGCCATGTGGTAGTTGTATTTATTTTTTCAGGAACCTCCATACCGTTTGCCACAGTGGCTGCACCAATTTCCATTCCCACCAACAGTGCACAGTGTCTCCTCGTCTGCACACCCTTGACCCCACCTGGTGTCTGTCTCTCGACAATTGATGTTCCAACAGTTGTGAGGGGATAGCCGATTGTGGGTTTGACTGATGTTTCCCTGACGATGATGAGTGATGTCGAACAACTTTTTCTGTCTGTTGGCACCTGTGTGCCATCTTTGGAAAGTATGTATTCACATATTCCCCCCATTTTTATACAGTTTTTTTGTTTGTTTGTTTCTTTTGATTTGTATGAGTGTTGTGTGTTTTTTGGATATTAGCCTTTCTCACACATATGATTCGCAGATATTTTTTTCTTATTGGGTCCGTGGCCTTTTAAGTTTTGCTGGTGTCTTTTGCCGTGTGGATGATTTCAGTTTGATGTTGTTCCACTTGTTTATTTTTGCTTTTGTTACCTTTGCATTTGGTGTCCAATCTGAAGACTCTTTGCCAAAAGTAATGTCGAGAGACTTAGTACCTGTGTCTTCTTGGAGGTTTATGGATTCAGGTCTTATATTCAAATCATTCATCCATTAAAAATTTTGTGTGTGGTGTAAGAAAGTGACCCAGTTATATTCTTCTGCATGTAGTGTCCAGTTTGCCTGTTACTGCCCACTGAAGGGACAGTCCTTCCCTCATGGCATATCTTCTGCTGCTGTGTCATAAGTTAGGATCATCTACGTGTGGGTAAGTTTCTGAGCTTTCCGTTCTGTTCCACTGACCTGGTGTCTGTGTTTATGCCAGTACCATCCTGTTTTGATGACAACAGCATTGTAATCTAGCTTGAAATCCAGGAGTTTGTTGACTGCACCATTCTTTCTCCAGTTTCCTTTGGGTATTTGGGGTCTTTTGTGATTCCATACAAGTTTGAGGACTGTTTTCTATTTCCTCGAATAATGTCGCTGGAATTCAGATAGGGATTTCATCACATCTGTCGATTGATTTGGGTACAATGGACATGTTCACATAATTAACTCTTCTAGTTAAGGAGCACGGCGTATGCTTCCATTTGTTTGTGTTGCCTTCCAAATCTTTGACCCATACATTCTGCACCCCTCGACACACACGTTTTTCATTTCTTTTCTGCCATATGTTGAGTGTACTATGTCTTTCTCATTTTTGGTTACTTTTATTCCTAGATTTTTTTTGTTGCAATTGTAAATGGCATTTCTTTTTTTTTTTAATAATGATTTTTTATTATATTATGTTAGTCACCATACAGTACATCCCCGGTTTTCAGTGTAAGGCTCGATGATTCATTAGTTGTGTATAACACTCAGTGCACCATGCAATATGTGCCCTCCTTACTACCCATCACCGGTCTATCCCATTCCCCCACCCCCCTCCCCTCTGTAGCCCTCAGTTTGTTTCTCATAGTCCATAGTCTCTCATGTTTCATTCCCCCTTCTGATTACCCCCCCTTTCTTTATCCCTTTCTTCCCCTACTGATCATTCTAGTTCTTATGTTCCATAGATGAGAGAAATCATATGATAGTTGTCTTTCTCTTCTTGACTTATTTCACTAAGCATTATCTCCTCTAGTGAAATGGCATTTCTTTTTTAATTTCTCTTTGTGAAAGTGTGTCATCAGTATACAGAAATGCAAGAAGTTGGGTCATCTGGGTGGCCCCATAGGTGAAGCGTCTGCCTTCAGCTCAGGTCATGATCCCAGAGTTCTGGGATTGAGCCCCGTGTTGGGCTCCCCGCTTAGCGAGGGTCTGCTTCTCCCTCGTTCCTACACTCCCCCTGCATGTGGTTTTTCTCTTCCTCTCAAATAAATAAATAAAATCTGAAAAAAAATAAAGACAACAGGTCTCTGTATATTGATTTTATATCCGGCAGCTTTCTTGAATTTGTTTATTCTAACATTTGTGTGTGTGTGTGTGTGTGTGTGTGTGTGTGTGTGTGTGTGTGTGTGGAATCTTTCGGGATTTCATGTCATTTACAAATACTGACAGATTTCCTGTATGGATTTCATATCTTTCTCTTTTTTTAAAATGATGTTAGTCACCCTACAGTCTTCATTTGTTTTTGATGTAGTGTTCCATGATTCATTGTTTGCATATAACACTTAGTGCTCATTATGACATGTGCCCTCCTTTTTTAAAAAAAAAAGAATTTATTTATTTATTCGACAGATATGGAGACTGCCATCGAGAGAGGGAACACAAGCAGGGGGAGTGGGAGAGGAAGAAGCAGGCTCACAGCAGAGGAGCCTCTTTTGGGGCTCGATCCCATAACGCCGGGATCATGCCCTGAGCCGAAGGCATGCACTTAACTGCTGTGCCACCCAGGCGCCCCAACACGTGCCCTCCTTAATACCCATCACCAGGATAACCCATTCCCCTTCCTCTCCCTTTCTGCAAACTTCAGTTTGTTTCCCAGTATCAGTAGTCTCTCATGGTTCATCTTCCCCTCTCTCTCCCCCCTTCACTTTTCCCTTCCTTCTTCTAATGTCCTCCATGCTATTCCTTCCATTCCACATAGGAGTGAAACCATACGATAATTGTCTTTCTCAGCTTGACTTAATTTCACTTGGCATAATCCCCTCCTGGTCCATCCACGTTGGTGCAAATGGTGGGTATTCATCCTTTCTGATGACTGAGTAATATTCCATTGTATAGATGAACCACATCTTCTTTGTCCATTCATCTGCTGAAGGACATCTTGGCTCCTTCCACAGTTTGGCTATTATGGACATTGCTGCTATGAACATTGGGATACAGGTGCCCCTTCTTTTCATTACTCTGTGTCTATGGGGTAAATACCCAGTAGTGCAATTGGTGGGTCGTAGGATAGCACTGTGTTTAACGTTTTGAGGAACCTCCATATTGTTTTCAAAAGTAGCTGTACCAACTTGAATATTCACGAGTAGTGTAAGAGGGCTCCCCTTTCTTCACATCCTCTCTGACTTTTTTTTATTTCTGTCTTGTTAATTTTTTTTCAAGATTTTATTGATTTATTCCACAGAGATAGAGACAGCCAGCAAGAGAGGGAACACAAGCAGGGGAGTGGGAGAGGAAGAAGCAGGCTCATAACGGAGGACCCTGATGTGGGGCTTGATCCTATAATGCCAGGATCACGCCCTGAGACAACGGCAGACGCTTAACCTCTGTGCCACCCAGGTGCCCCCTGCCTTGTTAATTTTAACCATTCTAACTGGTGTAAGGTGGTATCTCATTGTCATTTTGATTTGTATTTGCCTGATGGCAAGTGATGTGGAACTTTTTTTCATGTGTCTGTTGGCCATTTGTATGTCTTCTCTGGAGAAGTATCTCTTTGTGTCTTCTGCCCATTTTTTGGGTGTCGAGTTTGAGGAGTTCTTTATAGATCTTGGATACCAGCCCTTTATCTGTAATATCATTTGCAGATATCTTATTCAATTTCATAGGTTTCCATTTTGTTTTTGATCATTTGATTTGCCAAGCAGAAACATTTTATCCTGATGAAGTGCCAATAGTTCATTTTTTGCTTTTATTTCCTTTGCCTTTAGAGACGTGGCTTGCAAGAAGTTGTTGTGACCAAGGTTGAAGAGTTCTTTTGATTTTGATATGAGACAGGAATCAATTATCTTTCTTTCCTGATTGTATTCGAGTCCTCTGTCTTTCTTGGTGAGTCTAGCTAAGTTTGTCAGTTTTGTTTATGTTTCCAAAAAAGACCGCTCTCATTTTCATTGTTTTGTGGGTTTTTTTTTTGTCTTTTTAGACTCCGTTGGATTTATTTATGCATTCCTTTTTCTTATTTCCTTATTTCTACTAATTTGGGGCTTTGTTTGTTGTTTGTTTTTCTCTACTTCTTTACCACATAAATCAGGTTGTTTATTGGAGAGCATTCTCATGGATTGATGAAGACTTGAATTTCTATGAATGTCCCCCATAATGCTACTTTTGCTGCATCCCATAAGCTTTTGTAGGTTGTCTTTTTCATCAGTGTCAAGGTACTTTTAAAATTTTTTGGATTTCTTCTTTGACTGTTGGTTGTTCAGTAGCATGTTGTTAAATCTCCACATATTTTTTTTAAGATTATTAAATATCTGACAGAGAGTGAGACAGCGAGAGAGGGAACGCAAGCAGGGGGGTGGGAGAGGGAGAAGTGGGCTTCCCACTGAGCAAGGAGCCTGATTTGGGGCTAGATCCCAGGATCCTGGGAACAAGACCTGAGCTGAAAGCAGATCCTTAATGACTGAGCCACCCCGGCCCCAAAAATCTCCACCAATTTTTGACTGTCCCATTTTTTTCTTGAGACTGATTTCTAGTTTCATATTATAGTGGTTGGACAAGATTTGAAGCAGAAGGTGAAGAGAGCATTCAGATGAAAGGTTTGTTTCCTGGAGGGTTTTTTGAGGGCAGACCATGAGTTCAGTGGGGATGGAGGAAGGTTTTGTGAGACGGGGGGTGGAGTTAACGCTTGTTAGAATTACTGCCTACTACCATGCAGGCTGTGTGCTACCGTTCACACCATAGTCCTGATGGACTTGTACTTCATTAGAAATATTTTCTAGGAGGTGTAGGCATAGCCTTCACTTAAAGAAAGATGCCATGTGGGTTCATGGCATGACCCCAGGTCAGCAACCAGGATGTATGTTATTGTGGGCGATCAGAACCAGGCTTTCTGTGGGAAGTGACAGAAATAGGGTATGGTAAGCTCCATGACCATAGGTGAGGTCCCGAGTGACCCACTGGGTGTTGGGTTCTGTGGATCTGTCTTATCAGGTGCTGTGGAATTCAGAGACACCCTCCTGTCTGTGGATTTGTGTGGAGACAGGTAGACATCAGTGTCTGGCCAGGCACGATGGTCGCACTGGACCACCACCAGAGGTGCAGCGTGCGGGGGAGCCACTGCTTAGTTTCCACGAAAGCTGACCAGGGTCTGTGACCGTGATTCCTATCACCTGCAAGGGGAGAGGAGGCCGGGGTTGGTGCACAATTCCTAGAATTGTGGTCAGGACTAGTCTGGAGCCCACTGAAGTCAGCCACACTGGGCACAGAAGGCACCCAGTCAGTGTAGCTGTGGGCACTGCTCCCATTGTACTTTCGGGCCGGCTCCATGCTGCCACCTCCTGCTTTTCATCATCATCTTCAAGGTCATGTGCCTCTGCTCTTGCCCCATGGCCTCCGGGGTATTGTCCGTCCTCCATCTGGCCCTCGTCCCTGGTGCCCTGTGCAGACCGATGCCAGGGTAGCCTTCTCGATACAAACATCTGACCCTGATGGAACACTTCCAGGATCTCGTGTGATGCGAGGATGTTGCCCTGCCCTGGAAGGGGGCTGCAGGTCCCCAATCAGGAGAGCCATGTCTCCCTTTTCAGCATGGCCTGCACTCCCCTCAGTCTTCTTCAGGGAAGCTCTCCCCACTTCCTGAGATGACAGCTCTGAACTTAAAAATGAATGTTATTTTACATATCTCTATGCCTTAGTTCATCCATGGCATGTCTTTCAACCCCGTTAGTGTGTTTTTTTTTTTTAGCAGTTCTGAAGGGCTATCTGCTCAAGGAGGGGATGACCTGGGTGGGGCAGCTTTCCCTCTCATCTCCCTCAGCATGTCTCTGAGCCCTGGGGCCCAATGTCCCACTGAGGATTGAGGGACCTGAGCCAGTCCCTCCTGAGCCCAGGCTGTGTCAGCTGTGTCGACTGATGAGCGTCAGAGCTGTGGGCAACTGGCATGGGCCAGGGGCAGGCAGTGTCTCCTTCTCATTCCTTCCCTCCCTTCCTCCCAGAGGTAGCTCAGAGCAGCCTTCAACCCCTGCATCTCCAGATCCCTTGACCTGTACCTCCTGTGTTCAGCTGGTGACCTTGGAATTTCGCATGGATTCTACCACCTGTACCCTCTCCCGTAGCAGTTCCTGGATCAGGCGAGGGGTCGGACCCTTGTCTGTTTTTGTTCTTCTTCCTGTCCCGCACCAAGCCCACCCACCTTTCCATCTTCCATGTATGGGCTTGGAAGCAAGCCCATCCACAGGGAACCTATTAGCCAAATGGATCCAGGCAATGAACATTGAAGAGAGATCCAGGATCCATAATAAACCTGCTCTGAAACCTGTCCCAAAGTCTGTGACTCTCTCATACTGAAACAGAAACAATAATAGCTTTCTGGACTGTGAAGTGATATGTGTCTCTACTTCCAATGTTGAATGTATAGGTGATGAGACTGGACAGAAAAGGACCATGGTTCCCGTGGGCTGGGATCCACGGTAAGAACTCAGTGAAATCTGAATTTCAGGCATGAAGTGAATAATTATTGTAGAGTGAATCCTCCCAAGTAGGGCTTATGCACAGTGCACAGGAAAAGGTTTTTTAAAGAGGTTCCTGAAAGAAAAATCTTTTTTTAAATTTATTTTAATTCCAGTAGAGCTAACATACAGTGTTACATTCGTTTCAGATGTACAATAGAGTGATTCAGTAATTCTATATATTACTCAGTGGTCATCAAGAAAAGCGTCCTCTTAATCCCCTTCATCTATTTGACTCATCCCTCTATCCACCTCCTCTCTGGTAACCATCCGTTTGTTGTCTATTGTTAAGAGTTTGTATTTTGGTGTGTCTCCTTTTTCTCTTTTAATTATTTATTTTTGTTTGTTTTTTAAATTCCCCATTAGAGTGACATCGTATGGGATTTGTCTTTCTCTGACTGACTGATTTTAGTTAGGATAATACTCTCTAGCTCCATCCATGTGGCTGCAATTGGCAAGGTTTCATTCTTTTTCAAGCCGAATATTACTCCAGTGTGTGTGTGTGTGTGTGTGTGTGTGTGTGTGTGTGTGTGTGTGTTTGTGAATACACACATCTATCCTCTCATTTGTCAATTTTTCTACAGACACTTGGGTTGCTTCCATATTGTGATATTGTAAATAATGGTGCAAGAAACATAGGGGTGCACGTATCCTTTTAAGTTACTGTTTTCCTATTCTTTTGGTAAATACGAGTAGTTTGATTGTTGGATCGTAGGGTAGTTCTATATTTAATTTTTTGAGGAACCTTCATACTGTTTTCCACGGTGGCCACCACAGTTTGCATTCACACCCACAGTTCGCAAGAATTCCCCTTTATCCACATCGTCCCAACACCTGCTCTTTGTTGTGCTTTTGATGTTAGCCATTCTGACAGGTTTGAGGTATTACCTCATTGTCCTTTGGATTTATATTTTCCTGATGATGGGTGATGGTGAACATCTTTTCAAGGGACTATTGGCCGTTTGTATTTCTTCTTTGGAAAAATGTCTGTCCATGTCTTCTGCCTATTTTTTAACTGGATTATTTGTTTTTTGGGGGTCGAGTAGTATCAGTTGAATATGTTTTGGACACTATCCCTTTATTGCATATGATCTTTGCAAATATCTTCTCCCTTTGAGTAGGTTGTCTTATTAGTTTTACATTTTAATTGTTCTTCTGCCATGTGGAAACTTTTTATTTTGCTGTATTCCCAATAGTTTATTTTTGCTTTCATTTCCTTTGCCTCAGGACACAGTCTAGAAAAACGTTGGTATGGTCCATGTCAAGAAGTTACTGTCTTCCCTCTTGTAGGATTTTTATGGATTCAGGTCTCATATTGAGGTCTTGAAACTGTTTTGTGTTTGTCTGTATTGTGTAAGAAAGCAGTCTAATTTCATTCTTTTGTGCGTAGCTGTCTAGTTTTCCCAACACCATTTGTTGTAGAGACTGTCCTTTTCCCTTTTGATATCGTTGCTTGCTTTGTGGAAGATTCATGGACCACATAATTGTGGGTTTCTGTCTGAACTTGTATCCTGTTCCTTTGGTCACTGTGTCTATTTTTGTGCCGTACTGTCTTGTTAGGATGACTGCAGCTTTGTAGTATAACCTGAAATCTGAAATTGTGAGTCCTCCAGCTTTGTTTTTCTTTTCCACATTGCACTGGCTGTTCGGAATCTTTAGTGGTTCCATACAAATGTTTAGGATTGTTTACTCGAGGTCTTTTGTTCTTTAATTTAAATTCAGTTAGCCAACTTACACTACATCATTTGTTTCAGATGTAGTCTTCCATAAATTTTCAGTCTTGTGTAACACCCAGTCCTCATTGTATCGTGTGACCTCCTTAATGCTACTCACCCAGTTACCCCGCCACCAACTTCTCCTCCAACAATCATCAGTTTCTTGCGATAGTTAAGAGTCCATTATGGGTTTTCTCTCTCTCGGATGACTTCCCATTCTATTTTCCCTTCCTTCCCCTATGGTCTTCTTCCTTGTTTCTGATATTCCACATAGGAGTGAAAGCATATGATCATTGTCTTTCTTTCATTGACTTATTCCACTCAGCATAATACCCTCCAGCTCCACCCAGGATGGTGTGATGATAAGTATTCATCCTATCTGATGGCTGAGTAATATTCCATTATATATATGATCCACATCTTCTTTATCCATTCATCTATCCATGGTCATCTACACTCCTTCCACAGTTTGTCTATTATGGATATTGCTGCTATGAACACTGGGGTGCATGTGTCCCATCTTCACTACCTCTGTCTCTTTGGGGTAAATATCCAGCAGTGCAATTGCTGGGACATAGGGTAGCTTTATTTATAACTTCTTGAGGAAACCCGGTACAATTTTCAAGAGTGGCTGTACTGGACTACATTCGTACAGGGGTGTAAGAGGGTTCCTGTTTCTCCACATCCTCTCCAACATGTATAGTTTCATGTCTTCTTATTTTTAGATATTCGGCCTCGTGTGATATGGAATCTATAGGGGTTTAGATTTGCATTTCCCTGAAGCCAAGTGATATGAAGCATGTATGCATGTATCTTTTGGTCACCGGTATGTCGTCATCAGTGAAATGACTTCCCATTTTAATCCATCTCAAGACCTAAAGCTGGGTAAGGCACTGAAGCTGGATGATGCCATCGGTTGGAAGTGTGGAGAATTTCAAAAGATCTCCGTGGAGAGCAAGTTTAAAGGTCAGTGTGAAGCTACTAATTGGATCCGGGGAGATCTCTGAAAGTGGGGGTTGCCTGGGATGGGCTGAGGGGGGCCCTCCGATTTTCCTATGAATCCTTGCTGCAGCCCCAAATGGACAGTTTCCTGCTGTGGTGCAGGCTGTGTCCTCTAGTCGTGCAGAGGTGAGCCCAATGCCTGGTGCCTTGGAGGCAGGCAAACGGGGAGGGACCCTCAGCAGAAGACCCAGGGTTAGGTTAGGCCTCAAGAGACAGCAGGTCCGAACTGCCCAGTGCTCAGAGAACTCCCAGGCCGAGTGAGATGAGGGCACAAGGGCGGGTGAGTGTGAGCCTTGGGGTTTCATCCGGAAGGGCCCACAAAGGTTGGGGTTCATGAGAAGGGGCTCTCATGGGGTGCCCCAATTCTCTTGCCCTGAATGCTCTGTTGTGCACCAAAATGGTACAGTATACTGTGGGTTGCAGGCTGAGTCCTACGGTGGGGCTTGGGTGTCCCCCATCCGCTGGAGTGGGGTGCCAGGACCCTGGGGAGGGGCTCCTCTGTGGCCAACCCTGGGTAAGGGGCAGGGTCCAGGAGCCCGGCAGGGACAATCTGCAGGCTGTGCGGCGAGCTCTGTGGAGGGCTGAGAGGAGGCCATGGGGGAGGGTGAGCATGGGCCCCAGGGTTGGGGCACAGGGGGCTGCCAAAGGATAGGGATGGGCTCCTGGGGCCTCTCCAAGTTCTCGTGCCCTGTAGGCTCCGTAGAGCCCCAAGGGGCACGGTTTCCTGTCGGGTGGCAAGCTGAGTCCTGCGGTGGGACACAGGTACCCCAATTCCCCGGGTCTGCGGTGTAAGGCTCCTGGGGAGGCCCCCAAATCCATGGCCGACCTAGGGCTAGGGTTAGGCCCAGGAGCCCCGCAGGCCCGATCTGCTGGCTGTATGGAGAGCTACACGGGCTGAAGTGAGGGTGTGGGGAGGGTTAGCGTGGGCCTCAGGGTGGGGTTTAGGGATCGCCGAGGTTCGCCAGGGGCTCTGGGAGCCCTCTTGGTTCTCCCGCCCTGAATGCTCTACAGCCTCCCAAGGGGCACGGTTTCCTGCGGGCTGGCAGGCTTTGTCCTCCAGTGGGGCTCAGGTGTCCCCAGTCCCTGGGGCTGCGGCACCGGGCCCCAGGGGAGGGGCCCTACCCAGCCGATCTAGAGTCAAGTCTAGGCCCCAGGAACCCGGCAGGCCTGATCTGCCGGCTCTGCCACGAGCTCAGTGGCAAGCTGAAGGGAAGGCGTGGGGCGGGATGAGCATGAGCCTCAGGGTTGGGGTGTAGGGGGCCGCCGAGGATTGCTGGGGGCTCAGGGGGGCTCTACCAGTTTTCCTGCACGGGATGCTCTGCGGCGCCCCAATGGGCATGGTTTCCTGAGGGTGGCAGGGTGAGTCCCGTGGTGGGTCTCAGGTGTACCCAATCCCCGGGGTTAGGGTATGGATTAGGGATGGGTTAAGGTTAGGGTATGGGTTACGGTTAGGGTATGGGTGAGGGTAGGGGTTAGGGTTAGGGTAAGGAGAGGGTACGGGTTAGGGTTGGGTTTAGGGGTTACAGGTTAGAGGTTATGGGTTAGGGTACAGATTAGGGTTGGGTTTAGGGGTTACAGGTTAGAGGTTATGGGTTAGGGTACAGATTAGGGTTTAGGGTATGGGTTTGGGTTTAGGGTTTGGGTTTAGGGTTAGGGTTAGGGTTGGAGTACGGGTTAGGTTTAGGGTACGGGTTAGGGTTAGGGTATGGGTTAGGGTACGCATTAGGGTACGGTTTAGGGTACGGGTTAGGGTACTGTTTAGGGTAAGTGTTGGAATACGGATTTGGGTACGGTTTAGGGTACGGGTTAGGGTTAGGGTACGGGTTAGGGAACGGGTTAGGGATAGGTATTGGTTATGGTTTAGGGTTAGGGTACAGGTTAGGGTACAGATTAGATTTAGTTATGGGTTAGGGTATGGGTTAGGGTCCAGGTTAGAGATAGGTTACGGGTTAGGGTAGGGGTTAGGGTATGGGTTAAGATTAAGATAAGGGTACTGGTTAGGGTTAGGGTACTGGTTACGGTTTAGGGTTTAGGGTTACGGATTAGGTACAGGTTAGGGTTATGGTACGGGTAGGTTTAGGGTACGGGTTATGGTACGAGTTAGGGTATGGGTAGGGTCAGGGTTTAGGTTTTAGGGTTAAAGTTAGGGTATGGGTTAGGGTACTTGTTAGGGTTACGGTTAGGTTTAGGGTACGGTTTAAGTTATGGGTTAGGGTACAGTTTAGGGTTAGGGTTAGGGTACAGGTTAGGGTATGGGTTAGAGTACGTGTTAAGGTTATGGTTAGGGTTAGGGTACAGGTTAGGGGTTATGGTTAGGGTACGGGTAGAGTTAGGGTTAGTGTACGGGTTAGGGTTAGGTTTAGGGTTAGGTTATGGGTTAGGGGTAGGGTTAGAGGAAGGGGTAGGTTTAGGGGTATGGTAGGGGTCAGGGTAGGGTTAGGGTTTATGGTTAGGGTTTGGGGTTTGGCGTTAGTGGTTAAGGTTAGGGTTTAGTGTTTAGGGTTTCGGGATTAGGGTTAGAGGTTAGGGTTTAGGGTTTAGTGTTAATGTTAGGGTTTAGGGTTTAAGGATTAGGGTTTAGGGTTAGGTTTAGGGTAGGGTTAGGGTTAGGGTAAGGATTAGGTGTTAGGGTTAGGGTTAGGGTTAGGGGTTAAGTTTTAGGGTTTAAGGTTAGGGGTTAGGGTTTAGGGTTAGGGTAGACCCCAGTAGGCCAGCAGGACCGATGCGCCGATTGTGCGGGGAGCGGAAGTGTGGAACGAGGTGAGGGCGCTGTCCAGCAGGAGTATGGTATCCAGCGGTTTGGCTCATGGGGCCTTTGAACGTCATAGAGGCTCGGAGAGCCTTGCCTGTTCTCCCGCCGTGAATGACCGGCGGCGCCCCTAGCGGCCCGGGTCGTGGCGGGGTGGCAGTGTGAGTCTGGCACTGCGGTTTGGGGGTCCCAAATGCCATGTGTTGCAGCGTAAGGCCCCTTGGCAGGGGCCCCTTTGGGCCGTCCTAGGGTTACTGTTAGCACCCAGGAGTCCGGTAGACATGATCCGCCAGCTGTGCGGTAGCAGAGGCCAGGCCGAGGTGATGGCGCTGGTGAGCTCCAGCCTGGGCCCCAGCATTTTGGCGCGGATGGCCTTCAAAAGTCACCGGAGTCTCGAGGGCCCTTCCCATTCTCCCACCCTGAAGTACCAGCGACGCCCCAGCGGGACCGATGTCGACGGGGTGGCAGGGTTAGTCCGGCGCTGCGGCTCGGGTGTCCCCAATCCCCGGCATTGGTCACCAGTCCCCTTGGGAGGGGCCCCTCTGGGGCAAACCTAGGGTTAGGGTTAGCCCCCCGGAGGCCGGCAGGCCCCATACGCTAGCTGTGCAGCGAGCGGAGGGGCGGGCCATGGTGAGGGCACTGGTGAGCTGGAAGGTGATACCCAAAGTTTTGGCGCCGGGGGCTCTCGAATGTCGCTGGGGACTCAGAGGGCCCTGCCCGTTCTCCCGCCCTGAATGAGTGGCAGCTCCCCTAGCAGCCCGAGTGGTGGTGGGGCAGCAGGATGCATCTGGCGCTGAGGCTCGGGGGTCCCCAATGCCAGGCGTTGCGGCACCAGGCCCCTTGGGAGGGGCCCCTTGGGGGCTGACCTAGGGTAAAGTTTAGCTCCTGGAGGCCGGCAGGCAGGATCTGCAGTTTGGGGCGAATGGAGGCGTGGTCGAAGATCAGGGCGCTGGGGAGCAGGAGAGTGGGCCCCAGCCTTTTGGCGCTGGGGGCCTTCGAAGGTCACCGGGGCAGGGAGGGCCCTGCCCGTTCTCCCGCCCTGAATGATAGGCGGTACCCTAGCGGCCCAGGTGTGGGCGGAGCGGAACAGTGAGTCCAGCGTTGTGATTCAGGGGTCCCCAATCCCTGGCGTTCCGCGGCAGTCCCTTTGGGAGGGGCCCCTTGGGGGCCGACCTAGGGTTAGGGTTAGCCCCCAGGAGGCCAGCAGGCCCTATACAATGGCTGTGGAGCGAGCGGAGGGGAGGGCCGAGGTGAGGGCGCTGGGGAGCGGGATTGTGGGCCCCTGCATTTTGGCGCTGACGGCTTCAAATGTCCCTGGTTTCTCCAGGGCCCTGTCCGTTCTCCTGCCCTCAATGACCAGCGGCGCCCCTAGTGGCCCGGGTGGCAGCGTTGTGGGAGGGTGAGTCTGGCTCTGGGGCTTGGGGTCCCAGATCCCAGGCATAGTGGCACCAGGACCATTGGGAGGGGCCCCTGGGTGGCCGACCTAGGGTTAGGGTTAGCCCCAAGGAGACCATCAGTCCTAATCCGCACATTGTGAGGCGAGCGGAGGTGCGGGCCGAGGTGAGGGCGCTGGGGAGTGGAAGCGTGGGCACCAGCGTTTTGGAGTCCTGGGCCTTTGAATGTTGCCATGTCTCGGAGGGCCCTGCCCATTCTCCTGCCCTGAATAACCAGCGGCGCCCCTAGCGGCTCCGTTGGGGTGGGACCGCAGGGTGAGTCCTGAGCTGCGGCTCGGGGATCCCCAATCCCCAGCATTGTGGGGCCAGGCCCCTTGGGAGGGGCTCCTCGTGGGCCGACCTAGGATTAGAGTTAGCACCCAGGAGGCCGGCAGGCCCAATCCTCTGGCTGGGCGGCGAGAGGTGGGCGGGCCGAGGTAAAGTTGCTGGCGAGCGGGAGCATGGGCCCCTGCATTTTGGCGCGGGAGGCATCAAAAGTCGCCGGTTTCTCCAGGGCCCTGTCCCTTCTCCCGCCCTGAATGAGCGGCGGCGCCCCTAGCGGCCTGGGTGGAGGCGTTGCAGAAGCGTGAGTCTGGTTCTGGGGCTTGGGGTCCTGGATCCCCGGCGTATAGGCACCAGAATCCTTGGGAGGGACCATGGAGGGCCGACCTACGGTTAGGGTTAGCCCACACAAGGCTGGCAGGCCGGATCCGCCCTCTGTGCAGGGAGCGGAGGGGCGGGCCAAGGTGAGGGCGCTGGGGAGCGGGAGCGTGGGCACCAGGGTTTTGGCGCGGGGAGCCTTCGAAGGTCGCCAGTGGCTCGGAGGACCCTGTCTGTTCTTGCGCCCTGAATGACCGGCGGCACCCCTAGTGGCCCGAGTTTCAGCAGGGAGGCAGGGTGAGTCTGGCGATGGGGCCTGTCATCCTAGTCCCAGGCTTGGTGGTGCCAGGCCCCTTGGGAGGGGCCCCTCTGGGTCCTGCCTAGCTTTAGGATTACCCCCAGGAGTCCAGCGACCTGATCCGCTGGCTGTGCGTGGAGCGGAGGGGCGGGCCGACATGAATGCGCTGGGAGCGGGAGCGTGGGCCCAAGCGTTTTGGCGCAGGGGGCCTTCGAAGGTCACCGGGTGCTCAGAGGGCCCTGCCCATTCTCTCACCCTGTGAGGCCGTTGCCCCTAGCGGGCCGGGTCACGGCGGGGCGGCAGGGTGAGTCTGGAGCTAGGGCTCGTGGGTCCCCAATCCCCAGCGTGGCGGCGCCAGGCACTTGGGAGTGGTCCCTTGGGGGCCTACCTAGGGTTAGGGTTAGCCCAAAGGAGGCCGGCAGGCCCGTTCTGCCGGCTGTGCGGCGAGAGGAGTGGTGGGCAGAGGTGAGGGCGCTGGCGAGCGGGAGCGTGGGCCCAAGCGTTTTGGCGCGGGGGGCCTTCAAATGTCGCCGGGGTCTCAGAGATCCATACCCCTTCTCCCGCCCTGAATGACTGGTGGCGCCCCTAGCAGCCCGGGTGGCGGCGGGGCGGCTGAGTGAGTCTGAAGATCATGCTCCTGGGTCCACAATCTCCGGCGTGGCGGAGCCAGGACCCTTGGGAAGGGCCCCTCCAGGGCCGACCTAGGTTTAGGTTTAGCCCCCAGGAGCCCGGCAGGCCCGATCCGCCAACTGTGTGGTGAGCAGAGGGGAGGGCTGAGGTGAGCGCGCTGGCGAGCGGGAGCGTGGGCCCAAGCGTTTTGGCGCAGGGGGCTTTCGAAGGTCGTTGGTGGCTCGGAGGGCCCTGTCCGTTCTCCCGCGCTGAATGACTGGCCGCGCCCCTAGCAGCCCGTGTGGCGGCGGGGCGGCTGGGTGAGTCAGGTACTCATGCTCGGGGGTCCCCAATCCCCGGCCTGGTGGCGCCCGGCCCCATGGGAGGGGTCCCTAAGGGTCCGACCTAGGGTTAGGGTTAGCCGAAAAGAGGCCAGCAGGCCCGACCCGCTGGCTGTGTAGAGAGCGGAGGGGCGGGCCGAGGTGAGGGCGCTGTGGAGCGGGAGCGTGGGCCCAAGCATTTTGGCGCGGGGGGCTTTCGATGGTCGCCGGGGAATCAGAGGGTCCTGCCTGTTCCCCTGCCCTGAATGACCGGCAGCGCCCCTAGAAGCCAGGGTGGCAGCGGGGCACCAGGGTGAGTCCAGAGCTGGGGCTCGGGGTTCCCCAATCCCCGGCGTGGCGGCGCCAGGCACTTGGGAGTGGTCCCTCGGGGGCCGACCTAGGGTAGGGTTAGCCTAAAGGATGCCGGCAGGCCCGATCTGCCGGCTGTGTGGCGAGAGGAGGGGCTAGCCGAGGTGACGGCGGTGGCAAACAGGAGCGTGGGCGCAAGTGTCTTGGCAAGGGGGGCCTTCGAATGTCGTCAGGGGGTGGAAGGCCCTGCAAGTTCTCCCGCCCTGATTAAATGTCGGCGCACATAGCAGCCTGGGTGGTGGCGGTCCGGCATGGTGAGTCAGGCTCTGGAGCTCGTGGGTCCCCATTCCCAGGCATTGCGGCTCGAGGCCCTTTGGGAGGGGCCCCTTGGGGCCCGACCTAGGGTTAGTATGAGACCCCAGGATGCCGGGAGGCCCTATCCACCGGCTGTGCGTCAAGAGGAGGGGCAGGCCGAGGTAAGGGCGAGGGCGAGCGGGAGCGTGGGCCCAACCGTTTTGGCGCGGGGGGCCTTTGAAGGTCGCCGTTGGCTCAGAGGGCCCTGCCCATTCTCCCACCCTTAATGACCTGCGGGGACCCTAGCAGCCCCGGTGGCAGCGGGGTGGGAGGGTGAGTCTGGCAATGGGGCTCGGGGGACACCAAACCCCGGCGTGGTGGCACCAGGCACCTTGGGAGGGTCCCCTCAGGGGCTGACTTAGGTTTAGAGTTAGCCCCCAGGACGCCGGCAGGCCCGATCTGCTGGCTGTGCGGCGAGTGGAGGGGCGGGCCGAGGTGAGGGCGTTGGCGAGCAGGAGCGTGGGCCCAAGCGTTTTGGTGGGGGTGTCCTTCGAAGGTCGCCGGGGGCTCAGAGGGCCCTGCCCGTTCTCCCGCCCTGAATGACTGGCAGCGCCCCTAACGGCCTGGGTGGAGGCGGGGCGGTAGGGTGGCTCCAGAGCTGGGGATCTGGGGTCCCCAATCCCCGGCGTGGCGGCGCCAGGCCCATTGGGAGGGGCCCCTCGGGGCCTGATGTAGTGTTTGCGTTAGCCCCCAGGAGGCTGGCAGGCCCGATCCGCCGCATGTGCAGTGTGCAGAGGGGCTGGCCTAGGTGAGGGCGCTGGTGAGTGGGACCGTGGGCCCAAGCGTTTTGGCGCGGGGGTCTTCGAATATCGCCCGGGGCTCTGAGGGCCCTGCCTGTTCTCCCACCTGAATGAGGACAGCGCCCCGAGCGGGCCGGGTCACGGCACGGTGGCAGGGTGAGAGTGCCACCAGGTCTCGGGGGTCCCCGAGCCCTGGCGTGGCAGAGCCAGGCCCCTTGGGAGGGGCCCCTCTGGCACCGACGTAGGGTTTGTGTTAGCTCCAGGAGGCCGGCAGGACCTATCCGTAGGCTGTACTGCGAGCAGAGGGGTGGGTCGATGTGAATGCACTGGGGAGCGGGAGCGTGGGCCCAAGCGTTTTGGCGAGAGGGCATGCGAAGATTGCCGGGGGCTCAGAGAGACCTGCCCGTTCTAACGCCCTGAATGACCGGTGGCACCCCTAGCGGCCCGGGTGGCTGGAGGGTGGCAGGGTGAGTCAGGCGATGGGGCTTGGGGGACCCCAATCCCAGGCGTGGTGGCGCCAGGCACCTTGGGAGGGGCCCCTTGGGGGCCAACCTAGGTTTAGGGTTAGCCCCCAGGAGGCCGGCAGGCCCTTTCCCGCCAGCTGTGTGACGAGCGGAGGATGGGCCGAGGTGAGGGCGCTGGCGAACGGGAGCTTGGGCCCAATCGTTTTGGCGTGGGGGCCTTCGAAGGTCGCCGGGGGCTCGGAGGGCCCTGCCCGATCTCCCACCCTGAATGAGGATGGCGCCCCTAGCGGGCCGGGTCGCAGCAGGGCGGCAGGGTGAGTTTGGCGCTGGTGCTTGGGGGTCCCCAATCCCTGGCGTGGCAGCACCAGGCCCCTTGGGAGGGGCCCCTCGTGAGACGACCTAGGGTTAGGGTTAGCCCAAAGGAGGTCGGCAGGCCCCATCCACCAGCTGTGCGGATTACGGAGTGGCAGGCCAAGGTGAGGCCTCTGGCGAGTGGGAGCATGGGCCCAGGCATTTTGGCGCAGGGGCCTTCGAAGTTTGAGGGTGGCTCGGAAGGCTCTGAATGTTCTCCAGCCCGGAATGACCGGCGGCGCCCCTAGCGGCCCGGGTGGCGGCGGGGTGGCAGGGTGCGTCTGGCGTTGCGGCTCAGGGGTCCCCAATCCCCGGCGTGGCAGTGCCAGGCCCCTTGGGACGGTCCCCTCTGGGACCGACCTAGGGTTAGGGTTAGCCCCCAGGAGAATGGCAGGCCCGATCCGCCAGCTGTGCAGAGTGGAGGGGCAGGCCAACATGAGGGCGCTGGTGAGTGGTAGTGTTGGCCCAAGCGTTTTGGTGCAGGAGGCCTTGGATATTCACCGGGGGCTCGGAGGGCCCTGCCTGTTCTCCCGCCCCGTGAGGACATTGCCCCTAGCAGGCTGGGTCATGGCGGGGCAGCAGGGTGAGCCCGCAGCAAGTGCTCACGGGTCCCCAATCCCCTGCATGGCAGCGTGAGGCACTTGGGAGTGGTCCCTTGGGGGCCGACCTAGGGTAGGGTTAGCCTAAAGGATGCCAGCAGGCCCGATCTGCCGGCTGTGCGGCGAGTGGAGGGGCTAGCCGAGGTGACGGCGGTGGCGAACAGGAGCGTGGGCCCAAGCGTTTTGGCGCAGATGGACTTTGAAGGTCGCCAGGGGCTCAGAGGGCCCTGCCCATTCTCCCGCCCTGAATGACCGGCGCCACCCCAAGCAGCCCGGTTGTTGGAGGGGCGGTAGGTTGAGTCAGGCCCTGGGGCTCAGGGGTCCCCAATCTCCGACATTGCGGCGCCAAGCCGCTTGGAAGGGGCCTCTCGGGTCCGACCTAGGGTTAGGGTTAGCCCCCAGGAGGCCGGCAGGCACAATCCACCAGCTGTGTGGCGAGCAGAGGGGCGGGCCTAGGGGCGGGCGCTGGAGAGTGGGAGCGTAGTCCTAAGCATTTTGGCGCGGGGGGCCTTTGAAGTTCACTGGGGGCTCGGAGGGCCCTACCCATTCTCCCGCTCTGAATGACCTGTGGCGCCCCTAGTGGCCCAGATGGCGGCGGGGCAGCAGCGTGAGTTTGGCTCTGGGGCTCGGTGTCCCCAATCCCTGTATTGTGGCACCAGGCCCCTTGTGTGGGGCCCATCGGGGGCCAACCAAGGGTTAGGGTTAGCACCGAGGAGGCCGGCAGGCCTGATCCACCGGCTGTGTGCCGAGTGGAGGGGCAGGCCGAGTGAGGGCGCTGGCGAGCAGGAGCGTGGACCCAAGCATTTTGGTGCGGGGAGCCTTTGAAGGTCACCTGGGGCTCGGAGGGACCTACCCATTCTCCCGCCCTGAATGACCAGCGGCGCCCCTAGTGGGCTGGGTGGCGGCGGGGCGGCACGGTGTGTTCGGAGCTCGGGTTTGGGGGTCCCCAATCCCTGCGTTGCGAGGCCAGGCCCCTTGGGAGGGGCTCCTTGGGGGCCAACCTAGGGTTAGGGTTAGCCCCTGGAGGCCGGGAGCCCTGATCCGCCATCTGTGCAGCGAGTGGAGGGGCAGGCTGAGCTGAGGGCACAGGCAAGCGTGATCCTGGGCCCAAGAGTTTTGGCGCAGGGTGCCTTCGAAGGTTGTCCGGGGCTTAGAAGGCCCTGCCCGTTCTCACACCCTGAATGATCAGCAGCGCCGCTAGTGGCCTGGGTGTTGGCGGGGCAGCAAGGTGAGTCTGGCGCTGCGGCTCGGGGGTCAGCAATCAGACACGTTGTGGCACCAGGCCCCATCGTAGGAGCCCCTCCGGGGACGACCTAGGGTTAGGGTTAGCCCCCAGGAGGCCGGCAGGCCCTATCCGCCGCCTGTGGGGCGAGGGGAGGGGTGGGACGAAGTGAGGGCACTGGCGAAGGGGACCGTGGGCCCAAGCATTTTGGCACGGGGCTCCTTCGAATGTCGTCATGGGCTAGGAGAGCCCTGCTTGTTCTCCCGCTCTGAATGACAGGCAGTGCCCCTAGCAGTCTGGGTGGCGGTGGGACAGCAAGGTGAGTCCTGGCTGGGGCTCGGGAGTCCCAATCTCCAGCTTTGCTGCACCAGACCCCTTGGGAGGGGCCCCTCGGGAGCCGACCTAGGGTTAGTGTCAGCCCCCAGGAGGCCAGCAGGCCCGATCCGCCAGTTGTGCGGTGAGCAGAGGGGCGCGGAGGTGAAGGCGCTGACGAGCCAGAGCGTGGGCCCAAGCGTTTTGGCTTGGTGGGCTTTCGAAGGACAATGGGGACTCGGAGGGCCCTGTCCCTTCTCCTGCACTGAATATCCTGCGGCACCCCTAGCAGCCAGGTGGCGGGAGGGCGGCAGGATGAGTCCGGCGCTGGGGCTCGGGGGTTCCCAATTCCTAGTGTTGCGCCGCCAGGCTCCTTGGAATGGACCACTTGGGGGCCGACCTAGGGTTAGGGTTAGCCCCCAGGAGGCCGGCAGGCCCGATTTGCCGGCTGTGCGGCTAGCAGAGGGGCAGGCCAAAGTGAGGGCACTGACTAGCGGGAGCGTGGGCCCAAGCGTTTTGGCACAGGGGGCCTTCGAATGTCTCCGGTGGCTCGGAGGGCCCTTCACGTTCCTCCGCCCTGAATGACCGGCGGCGCCCCTACTGGCCCGGGTGGCGGCGGGGCGGCAGGGTGAGTCCAACACTGGGGCTCTGGGGTCCCCAATCCCCGGCGTTGTGGCGCCAGGCCCCTTGGGAGGTGCCCCTCGGGGGCCGACCTAGGCTTAGGGTTAGCCCCCAGGAGGCCGGTAGGCCTGATCTGCCAGCTGTGTGGCGAATGGAAAGACGGGCCGATGTGAGAGCGCTGGAGAGAGTGAGCCCAGGCCCAAGAGTTTTGGTGCGGGGGACCTTCGAAAGTCGCCGGGGGCTCGGAGGGCCCTGCCCGTTCTCCCACCCTGAGTGACCAGTGGCGCCCATAGTGGCCCGGGTGGCGGCGGTCCGGCAGGGTGAGTCTGACACTGGGGCTCAGGGGTCCCCAATCCCCGGCGTTGCGGCTCTAGGCCCCTTGGGAGGGGCTCCTCGGGGGCTGACCTAGGATTAGGATTAGCCCCCAGGAGGCCTGCAGGCCAGATCCGCCAGTTGTGCCGCGAGTGGAGGGGCGGGCCGAGGTGAGGGCGCTGGCGAGCGGGAGTGTGGGCTGAAGCATTTTCACGGAGGTGCCTTTGAAGGTCGCCTGGGGCTTGGAGGGCCCTGCCCATTCTCACGCCCTGAATGACCGGCGGCGCCGCTAGTGGCCTGGGTGTTGGTGGGGCAGCACGGTGAGTCCGGCGCTGTGGCTCGGAGTTCAGCAATCAGAGACGTGGCACCAGGCCGCATCGGATGAGCCCCTCGAGGGCCGACCTAGGGTTACGGTTAGCGCCCAGGAGGCTGGCAGGCCTGAGTTGCCGGCTCTGTGAAGAGCGGAGGTGCGGGCCGAGTTGAGGGTGATGCAGAGCGGGAGCATGGTCCCCAGCGTTTTGGCGCCCTGGGCCTTCGAATATTGCCATGTCTGGAAGGGCCCTGCCCATTCTCCTGCCCTGAATAACCCGCGGCGCGCTTTGCGGCTCCGTTGGCTGTGGGGCAGCAGGGTGAGTCCCGCACTGCGGCTCAGGGATCCCCAATCCCCAGCGTTGCAGGGCCAGGCCCCTTGGGAGGGGCTCCTCCAGGGCGGACCTAGGGTTAGAGTTAGCACCCAGGAGGCCGGCAGGCCCAATCCTCTGGCTGGCGGCGAGAGGTGCACGGGCCGAGGTAAAGGCTCTGGTGAGCAGGAGCGTGGGCCCCTGCATTTTGGCGCGGGAGGCTTCAAATGTCGCTGGTTTCTACAGGGCCCTATCCATTCTCCAGCCCTGAATGACCGGCAGCGCCCCTAGCGGCCTGGGTGGCGAGAGTGCCGCAGGGTGAGTCTGGCTCTGGGGCTCTGAGTCACCAATCCCCAGCGTTGCAGAGCCAGGCCCCTTGGGTTGTGCCCAACGGGGCCGACCTAGGATTTCAGTTAGCCCCCAGGAGCCTGGCAGGCACTATCCACTGGCTCTGCAGCAAGCAGAGGGGCGGGCCGAGGTGAGGGCGCTGGCGAGCAGGAGGATGGGAGCCAATGTTTTGGGATGGGGGGCCTTCGAAGGTCAGCGGGGGCTCTGAGGGCCCTGCCCATTCTCCCGCCCTGATTGACCAGTGGTCTCTAGCGGCTCGGGTGGCTGAAGGGAAGCAGGGTGAGTCTGGCACTTGGGCTCGGGGTCCCCATCCCCAGCGTTGTGACGCCAGGCCCCTGGGAAGTGCCCATCAGGGGGCCGAACTATGGTTAGGGTTAGCCCCCAGGAGGCCGGCAGGCCGGATACACCACCTGGGCGTCGAGTGGAGAGGTGGGCTTAGGTGAGGGTGCTGGTGAATATGAGCCTGGGCCCATGCATTTTGGTTCGGGGCGCCTTTGAACGTTGGCGGGGATTCGGAGGACCCTGTCCATCATCCCACCGTGAATGAACAGCGGCGCCCCTAGCGGCCCGGGTGGGAAGGGGCATCAGGGTGCATCAGGCGCTGGGGCTTGGGGGTCCCCAATCCCTGGCATTGCGGCACCAGGCCCCTTGAGAGGGGCCCTTCGGGGGCCAACCTAGGGTTACGTTTAGCCCCTAGGAGGCCAGCAGGCCCTATTCGCCAGCTGTGTGGAGAGCGGAGTGGCAGACCAATGTGAGGGCGCTGGTGAGTGGGAGGGTGGGCCTGGGCATTTTGGCGCGGGGGCACTTCGAAGTTCACCGTGTCTCAAGGGCCCTGCCCGTTCTCCCGCCCTGAATGAACGGCAGCACACCAAGCCCCCGAGTGGCGGCTGGGCGGCAGGTGAGTCAGGTGCTGAGGCTCGGGGGTTCCCAATCCCTGGCGTTGCGGGGACAGGCCCCTTGGGAGGGGCTCCTCGTGGGCCGACCTAGGGTTAGAGTAAGCACCCAGGAGGCTGGCAGGCCCAATCCTCTGGCTGGGCAGAGAGAGGTGGTTTGCCAGAGGTAAAGGCGCTGCCAAGCGGGAGCGTGGGCCCCTGCATATTGGCGTGGGAGGCTTCAAATGTCTCAGGTTTCTCCAAGCAGCACCCCTATCAGCCCAGGTGGCGGCGTTGCGGCAGGGTGAGTCTGGCTCTGGGGCTTGGGGTCCCTGATCCCTGGTGTAGCGGCACCAGGACCCTTGGGAGGGGCCCCTGAGGGGCCGACCTAGGGTTAGGGTTAAGACCCAGGAGGCCAGCAGGCCCGATCCGCCTGCTGTGCTGAGAGTTGAGGGGCGAGCCAAGGTGAGGGCGCGGGGAGCTGGAGCCTGGGCACCAGCGTTTTGGTGCGGGGAGCCCTTGAAGGTCACCGGGGGCTCGGAAGGCCCTGCCCCTTCTCTTGCCCTGAATGACCTGTGGCGCCCCTAGCGGCCCGGGTGGCGACAGTGCGGCAGGGTGAGTCTGGCTCTGGGGCTCTGAGTCACCAACCCCCAGCATTGCAGAGCCAGGCCCCTTGGGATGTCCCCCATGGGACCGACCTAGGGTTTCAGTTAGCCCCCAGGAGCCCGGCAGGCCCTATCCACCAGCTCTGCAGCAACCGGAGGGGCCGGCCAAGATGAGGGCGCTGGCGAGCAGGAGCATGGGAGCCACCTTATTTGCGCGGGGGTCCTACAAAGGTCACAGGGGAAACGAAACGCCCTGCCAGTTCTCCCACCCTGAATGACCCGCGGCACCCCTAGCAGCCTGGGTGGTGGCGGGACGGCAGGTGAGTCCGGTGCTGGGGCTCAGGGGTCCCCAATCCACCGCATTGCACTGCTAGGCCCCTTGGGAGAGGCCCCTCGGGGGCTGACCTAGGGTTAGGGTCAGCCCCCAGGACGCCAGCAGGCTCAATCTGCCAGCTGTGCGGCAAATGGAGTGGTGGGTTGAGGTGAGGTCTCTGTCGAGCCGGAGCTTAGGCCCAAGCGTTTGGCTCCGGGGACCTTCGAATGTTTCTGGGGACTCGACGGGCCCTGCCCATTCTCCTCCCTGAGTGACCAGCGGCGCCCCTAGCTCCTGGGTGGTGACAGTGTGGCAGGGTGAGTCCGGTTCTGGGGCTCTGAGTCACCAATCCCAGGCATTGCAGAGCCAAACCCCTTGGGATGTGCCCCACGGGGCCGACCTAGGGTTTCAGTTAGCCCCCAGGAGCCCGGCAGGCACTATCCACTGGCTCTGCAGCAAACGGAGGGGCTGGCCGAGGTGATGGCGCTGGGGAGAGGGAGCGTGGGCACCAGTGTTTTGGCGCGGGGAGCCTTTGAAGGTCACCGGGGACTCGGAATGCCCTGCCCTTCTCTCGCCCTGAATGACCGGGGGCGCCCCTAGTGGCCCAGGTGGCGACAGTGTGGCAGGGTGAGTCTGGCTCTGGGGCTCTGAGTCACCAATCCCCAACGTTGCAGAGCCAGGCCCCTTGGGATGTGCCCCACGGGGCCGACCTAGGGTCTTGGTTAGAACCAAGAGACCAGCAGGCACTATCCACCGGGTCTGAATCAAGCGGAGGGGTGGGCCGAAGTGAGGGCGCTGGCGAGCCTGAGCATGAGCCCAAGCGTTTTAGCGTGGGGGGCCTTCGAAGTTCGGCGGGGGCTCGGAGGGCCCTGCCCATTCTCCCGCTCTGAATGACCGGCGGGGTCCCTAGTGGCTCTGGTGGCTGAAGGGCAGCAGGGTGAGTCCGGCACTTGGGCTCGGTTGCCCGATCCCTGGTGTTGGGGCGCCAGGCCACTTGGGAAGGGCACCTCGGGGGCCGACCTACAGTTAGGGGTAGCCCCCAGGAGGCATGCAGGCCCTATACACCGCCTGTGCATGGAGCGGAGAGTTGGTCCGAGGTGAGGGTGCTGGTGAACATGAGCCTGGGCACAAGCATTTTGGTTCTGGGCGCCATCGAAGGTGGGCGGGGGTTCGGAGGCCCCTGCCAGTTCTCCCACCCAGAATGAATGGCGGCGCCCCTAGCGGCCCGTGTGGGGCGGGGCAGCAGGGTGCACCCAGCGCTGGGGCTTGGGGGTTGCCAATCCCCGGCGTTGCACCGCAAGGCTCCTTAGGAAGGGACCCTCAGGGGCCGTCCTAGGGTTAGGGTTAGCGCCCAGGAGGCCGGCAGGCCCAATCCGCCGGCTGTGAGAGGAGCGGAGGTGTGGGCCGTGTTGAGGGCGATGCCGAGCGGGAGCGTGGGCCCCAGCGTTTTGGCGTCCTGGGCCTTCCAATGTTGCCATGTCTCCGAGGGCCCTGCCCATTCTCCTGCCCTGAATAGCCAGCGACGCCAGTAGCGGCTCCGTTGGCGGTGGGTCTCCAGGGTGAGTCCTGAGCTGTGGCTCGGGGATCCTCAATACCCAGCATTGTGGGGCCAGGCCCCATGGGAGGGACTCCTCGTGGGCCGACCTAGGGTTAGAGTTGGCACCCAGGAGGCTGGCAGGCCCAATCCTCTGGCTGGACGGCAAGAGGTGGGCGGGCCGAGGTAAAGGCGCTGGCGAGCGGGAGTGTGGGCCCCTGCATTTTGGCGCGGGAGGCTTCAAATGTGGCTGGTTTCTCCAGGGCCCTGTCCCTTCTCCCGCCCTGAATGAGCGGCGGCGCCCCTAGCGGCCTGGGTGGCGGCGTTGCGGCAGGGTGAGTCTGGTTCTGGGGCTTGGGGTCCCAGATCCCTGGCGTAGAGGCATCAGGATCCTTGGCAGGGACCCTGGGGGGCCGACCTACGGTTAGGGTTAGCCCCCACAAGGCCGGCAGGCCCTATCCGCCCTCTGTGCAGGGAGCGGCGGGGCAGGCCGAGGTGAGGGCGCTGGGGAGCGGGAGCATAGGCACCAGGGTTTTGGCGCTGGGAGCCTTCGAAGGTCGCCTGTGGCTCAGAGGACCCTGTCTGTTCTCCCTCCCTGAATGACCGCGGCGCCCCTAGTGGCCTGTGTGGCAGCAGGGAGGCAGGGTGAGTCTGGCGATGGGGCCTGTGGTCCTAGTCCCAGGCTTGGTGGCGCCAGGCCCCTTTGGAGGGGCCCCTCTGGCGCCTACCTAGCTTTAGGGTTACCTCCAGGAGTCCGGCGGCCTGATCCGCTGGCTGTGAGTAGAGCAGAGGGGCGGGCCGACGTGAATGCGCTGGCGAGCAGGAGCGTGGGCTGAAGCATTTTGGCGCGGGGGGGCCCTCGAAGGTCACCCGGGGCTCAGAGGGCCCTGCCCGTTCTCTCGCCCTGTGAGGACGTTGCCCCTAGCGGGCCGGGTCACTGCGGGGCAGCAGGGTGAGTCTGGAGCTAGGGCTCGTGGGTCCCCAATCCCCAGCGTGGCGGCGCCAGGCACTTGGGAGTGGTCCCTCTGGGGCCTCCCTAGGGTTAGGGTTAGCCCAAAGGAGGCTGACAGGCCACTTCCACTGGCTGTGTGGCGAGAGGAGTGGTGGGCCGAGGTGAGGGCGCTGGCGAGCGGGAGCGTGGGCCCAAGCGTTTTGGCGCGGGGGGCCTTTGAAAGTCGGCGGGAGCCCAGAGAACCATGCCCCTTCTCCCGCCCTGAATGACTGGCAGCGCCCCTAGCAGCCCGGGTGGTGGCGGGGCAGCTGGGTGAGTCTGGCGCTCATGCTCGTGGGTCCCCAATCCCCGGCGTGGTGGAGCCAGGACCCTTGGAAAGGGCCCCTCGGGGGCCGACCTAGGTTTAGGGTTAGCCCCCAGGAGCCCCGCAGGCCCGATCCGCCAGCTGTGTGGCGAGTGGAGGGGCGGGCTGAGGTGAGCGCGCTGGTGAGTGGGAGCGTGGGCCCAAACGTTTTGGCGCAGGGGGTCTTCGAAGGTCGCCGGGCGCTCGGAGGGCCCTGCCCCTTCTCCTGCCCCCAAGAACCGGCGGCGTCCCTAGCAGCCCGGTTGGCGGCGGGGTGGCAGTGAAAGTCCGGCCTTGGGGCTAGATTGTCCCCCATCCAAGGCGTGATGGCGCCAGTCCCCTTGGGAGGGGCTCCTCAGGGGCCAAACTAGGGTTAGGGTTAGCCCCCAGGAGGCTGGCAGGCCCGATCCGCCAGCTGTGTGGCGAGTGGAGGGTGGGGCCCAGGTGAGGGCACTGGTGAGCAGAAGCGTGGGCCGAAGCATTTTGGCGCGGGGGGCCTTCGAATGTCACCGGGGGCTCGGAGGGCCCTGCCCATTCTCCAACCTAGATGCCCGGTGGCGCCCCTAGCGGCCCGGGTGTCGGCGGGGCGGCAGGGTGTGTCAGGCGGTTTGGCTCCGGGGCCCCCAATCACCGGCGTGGCAGCGCCAGGCCCCTTGGGAGGGGCCCCTCGGGAGCCGACCTAGGGTTAGGGTTAACTGCCAGGAGGCGGGCAGTTCCATTCCGAGGGCTGTGCGGTGAGCAGAGGGGCGGGATGAGGAGAGGGTGCTGGCGAGCAGGAGCGTAGACCCAAGCGTATTGGCGCATGAGCCTTCGAAGGTCGCCAGGGGCTCAGAGGGCCCTGCCCATTCTCCCGCCCTGAATGAGGACTGCCCCCTAGTGGGCCGGGTCACGGCGGGGCGGCAGGGTGAGTTCAGCGCTGGTGCTCAGGGGTCCCTAATCCCCGGCGTGGCAGCACCAGGCCCCTTGGGAGGCGCCCCTCCTGAGCCAACCTAGTGTTAGGGTTAGCCCAAAGGAGGCTGACAGCCCTGATTCACCGGCTGTGCTGTGAGCAGAGGGGCGGGCCGAGGTGAGCACGCTGGCGAGCGGAAGCATGGGCCCAAGCATTTTGGCGCGGGGGGCCTTCGAAAGGCGACAGGGGCTCGAAGGGCAGTGCCCGTTCTCCAACCCTGAATGAGGACAGCTCCCCTAGCAGGCCAGGTCGCGGCGGGCCTGCAGGGTGAGTCTGGTGCTGGTGCTCGGGGGTCCCCAAGCCCCGGCGTGGCGGAGCCAGGCCCCTTTGGAGGGGCCCCTTGGGCGCCGACGAAGGGCTTCAGTTAGCTCCAGGAGGCCGGCAGGACCTATCTGACAGCTTTACTGCAAGCAGAGGGAAGGGTCGACGTGAATGCATGGGCGAGCGGGAGCGTGGGCCCAAGCGTTTTGGCGCGGGGGGCCTTCGAAGGTCACTGGGGGGCTCAAAGGGCTCAGCAAGTTCTCCCGTGCTGAATGACTGGTGGCGCCCTAGCGGCCCGGGTGGCGGCGGGGCGGCAGGGTTAGCCCAGAGTTGGGGCTCGTGGGTCCCCAAGCCCCAGCGTGGCGGCGCCATGCCCCTTGGGAGAGGCCCCTCGGGGGCCGGCGTAGGGTTTGCGTTTAGCTCACAGAAGACCAACAGGCCTGATCCGCCGGCTATGTGGCATGCCGAGGGGATGGCCGAGGTGAGGGCGCTGTCGAGTGGGAGCGTGGGTCCAAGCGTTTTGGCGCGGGGGGCCTTCGAAGGTCGCCGGGGGCTCGGAGGGCCCTGCCCGTTCTCCCACCCGGAATGAGGACAGCGCACCTAGCGGCTCGGGTTGCAGAGGGGCGGCAGGGTGAGTCCGGTGCTGGGGCTCGGGGATCCCCAATCCCTGGCGTTTCCGCACCACACCCCTTGGGAGGGGCCCCTCGGGGGCTGACTTAGGGTTTGGGTTAGCCTCCAGGAGGCCAGCAGGCCTGATCCGCCAGCTGTGCAGCGAGTGGAGGGTCGGGCAGAGGTGAGGTCACTGGCGAGCAGGAGCACGGGCCCAGGCGTTTTGGCGTGGGGGTCCTCTGAAGGCCGTCGGGGGCTCGGAGGGCCCTGCACGTTCTTCCGCCCTGAATGACCGGTGGCTACCCTAGCGGCCCGGGTAGAGGACAGGCGGTACGGTGAGTCAGGCGCTGGGGCTCGGTATCCCCAATCCTCAGCGTTGGGGTGCCAGACCCCTTCGGAAGGGCTCTAGGGGACAGACCAAGGGTTACTGTTAGCCCCCAGAAGGCCGGCAGACCCGATATGCCGGCTGTGTGGCGAGCAGAGGGGCGGGCCGAGGTGAGGGCGCTGTCGAGCGGAAGCGTGGGCCCAAGCGTTTTGGCGTGGGGGGCATTCGAAAGTTGCTGGGGGCTCAGAGTGCCCTTCCCGTTCTACCACAATGAATGCCCAACGGTGCACCTAGCAGCCCGGGTTGCAGAGGGGCAGCAGTGTGAGTCTGGCGCTGGGGGGGCAGGCCCCTTGGGAGGGGCTCCTCGTGGGCCGACCTAGGGTTAGAGTTAGCACCCAGGAGGCTGGCAGGCCCAATCCTCTGGCTGGGCAGAGAGAGGTGGTTTGCCAGAGGTAAAGGCGCTGCCAAGCGGGAGCGTGGGCCCCTGCATTTTGGCGTGGGAGGCTTCAAATGTCGCAGGTTTCTCCAAGCAGCACCCCTAGCGGCCCGGGTGGCGGCGTTGCGGCAGGGTGAGTCTGGCTCTGGGGCTTGGGGTCCCTGATCCCTGGTGTAGCGGCACCAGGACCCTTGGGAGGGGCCCCTGAGGGGCCGACCTAGGGTTAGGGTTAAGACCCAGGAGGCCAGCAGGCCTGATCCGCCTGCTGTGCTGAGAGTTGAGGGGCGAGCCAAGGTGAGGGCGCGGGGAGCTGGAGCCTGGGCACCAGCGTTTTGGTGCGGGGAGCCCTTGAAGGTCACCGGGGGCTCGGAAGGCCCTGCCCCTTCTCTCGCCCTGAATGACCTGTGGCGCCCCTAGCGGCCCGGGTGGCGACAGTGCGGCAGGGTGAGTCTGGCTCTGGGGCTCTGAGTCACCAACCCCCAGCATTGCAGAGCCAGGCCCCTTGGGATGTCCCCCATGGGACCGACCTAGGGTTTCAGTTAGCCCCCAGGAGCCCGGCAGGCCCTATCCACCAGCTCTGCAGCAACCGGAGGGGCCGGCCAAGATGAGGGCGCTGGCGAGCAGGAGCATGGGAGCCACCTTATTTGCGCGGGGGTCCTACAAAGGTCACAGGGGAAACGAAACGCCCTGCCAGTTCTCCCACCCTGAATGACCCGCGGCACCCCTAGCAGCCTGGGTGGTGGCGGGACGGCAGGTGAGTCCGGTGCTGGGGCTCAGGGGTCCCCAATCCACCGCATTGCACTGCTAGGCCCCTTGGGAGAGGCCCCTCGGGGGCTGACCTAGGGTTAGGGTCAGCCCCCAGGACGCCAGCAGGCTCAATCTGCCAGCTGTGCGGCAAATGGAGTGGTGGGTTGAGGTGAGGTCTCTGTCGAGCCGGAGCTTAGGCCCAAGCGTTTGGCTCCGGGGACCTTCGAATGTTTCTGGGGACTCGACGGGCCCTGCCCATTCTCCTCCCTGAGTGACCAGCGGCGCCCCTAGCTCCTGGGTGGTGACAGTGTGGCAGGGTGAGTCCGGTTCTGGGGCTCTGAGTCACCAATCCCAGGCATTGCAGAGCCAAACCCCTTGGGATGTGCCCCACGGGGCCGACCTAGGGTTTCAGTTAGCCCCCAGGAGCCCGGCAGGCACTATCCACTGGCTCTGCAGCAAACGGAGGGGCTGGCCGAGGTGATGGCGCTGGGGAGAGGGAGCGTGGGCACCAGTGTTTTGGTGCGGGGAGCCTTTGAAGGTCACCGGGGACTCGGAATGCCCTGCCCTTCTCTCGCCCTGAATGACCGGGGGCGCCCCTAGTGGCCCAGGTGGCGACAGTGTGGCAGGGTGAGTCTGGCTCTGGGGCTCTGAGTCACCAATCCCCAACGTTGCAGAGCCAGGCCCCTTGGGATGTGCCCCACGGGGCCGACCTAGGGTCTTGGTTAGAACCAAGAGACCAGCAGGCACTATCCACCGGGTCTGAATCAAGCGGAGGGGTGGGCCGAGGTGAGGGCGCTGGCGAGCCTGAGCATGAGCCCAAGCGTTTTAGCGTGGGGGGCCTTCGAAGTTCGGCGGGGGCTCGGAGGGCCCTGCCCATTCTCCCGCTCTGAATGACCGGCGGGGTCCCTAGTGGCTCTGGTGGCTGAAGGGCAGCAGGGTGAGTCCGGCACTTGGGCTCGGTTGCCCGATCCCTGGTGTTGGGGCGCCAGGCCACTTGGGAAGGGCACCTCGGGGGCCGACCTACAGTTAGGGGTAGCCCCCAGGAGGCCGGCAGGCCCTATACACCGCCTGTGCGTGGAGCGGAGAGTTGGTCCGAGGTGAGGGTGCTGGTGAACATGAGCCTGGGCACAAGCATTTTGGTTCTGGGCGCCATCGAAGGTGGGCGGGTGTTCGGAGGCCCCTGCCCTTTCTCCCGCCCTGAATGACCGGCGGTGCCCCAAGCAGCCCGGGTGGCGGTGGGGCGGCAGGGTGAGTCTGGCGCTGGGGCTTGGGTGTCCCCAACCTGGAGTTGTGGTCCCAGGCCCCTTGGGAGGGTCCCCTTGGGGGCCGCCCTAGGGTTAGTGTTAGCCCCCAGGAGGCCGGCAGGCCCAATCCGCCAGCTGTGCGGCATGCAGAGGGGCAGGCCAAGGTGAGGGCGCTGGTGAGCGGGAGCGTGGGCTCAAGCGTTTTGGCGCGGGGTGCCTTCGAAAGTCACCAGAGGCTCAGAGGGCCCTGCCCGATCTCAGCCCTGGATGACGCGCAGTGCCCCTAGTGGCCCGGGTGGCCTGGGGGCAGCAAGTTGAGTCTGGCGCTGGGGCTCAGGGGTACCCAATCCCCAGCGTTGCGGTGCCAGGCCTCTTGAGAGCTGACCTAGGGTTAGGGTTAGCCCCCAGGAGGCCGGCAGGCCTGATCCGCCGGCTGTGGGCTGAGCGGAGGGTGAGCCAAGGTGAGGGCGCTGGCGAGCGGGAGCATGGGCCCAAGCCTTTTGGCATGGTGGGCCTTCTAAAGACAACGGGACTCAGAGGGCCCTGCCCATTCTCCCGCACTGAATGTCTTGCGGCGCCCCTAGTGGCCCATGTGGTGGCGGGGCGGCAGGGTGAGTCCGGCGCTAGGGGTCGGGGGTTCCCAATCCCCTGCATTGCGCGGCCAGGCCCCTTGGGTGGGGCCCCTCGGGGGCAGACCTAGGGTTAGGGTTAGCCCCCTGGAGGCCGGGAGGCCAGATCCGCCGGCTGTGCGTGAGCGGAGGGGTGGGCTGAGGTAAGGGCTCTGGGGAGCAGGAGCTTAGGCCCAAGCGTTTTGGCGCCATGGGCCTTTGAATGTCTCCGGGGGCACGGAGGGCCCTACAAGTTCTTCCGCCCTTAATGACCGGCCGCACCCATAGCGGCCCGGGCGCCGGTGGGGTGGCAGGTGAGTCCAGTGCTGGGGCTCGGGGGTCCCCAATCCCCACATTGTGGCACCAGGCCCCTTGGGAGGGTCTCCTCGGGGGCCTCCCAAGGTGAGGGTTTCCCCAGGAGGCCGGCAGGCCCGATCCGCCGGCTGTGCAGCGAGCAGAGGGGCAGGCAGAGTTGTGGGCACTGGCGAGCGGGAGCGTGGGCCCAAGCATTTTGGCTTGGGCGGCCTTCGATTGTCGCCGGGGGCTCGGAAGGTCCTGCCCGTTCTCCCACCCTGAATGACAGGCCAGCGCGCCTAGCGGTCCGGGTTGCAGCAGGGCAGCAGGGTAGAGTCTGGCGCTGGGGCTCGGGGGTTCCCAATCCCAGGCGTTGCGGCGATAGGCGCCTTGGGATGGGCCCCTCGATGGCCGACCTAGGGTTAGAGCTTGCCCCCAGGAGGCCGGCAGTCCTGATCGGCCCACTCTGCAATGAGCATAGGGGTGGGCCAAGATGAGGGCGCTGGCGAGCAGGAACGTGGGCCCAAGCGTTTTGGTGCGGGGGGCCTTCGAAGGTCGTCGGGGGCTCCGAAGGCCCTACTCCTTGTCCCGCCCTGAATGACCCGTGGCGCCCCTAGCGGCCCGGGTGGAGGCGGGACGACAAGGTGAATCCTGGCTGTTGCTCAGGGGTCTGGAAACCCTGGCGTTGCAGCACCACGTCCCTTGTGAGGGGCTCCTTGGGGGCGGACCTATGATTAGGGTTAACCCCCAGGAGGCCGGTAGGCCAGATCCGCCAGCGGTGCGGCGAGCAGAGGGGTGGGCTGAGGTGAGGGCGCTGGTGAGCAGGAGCGTGTGCCCAAGCGTTTTGGCGCGGGGGGCCTTCGAAGGTTGCCGGGGAGTGGAGGGCCCTGCACGTTCTCCCGCGCTGAGTGACCGGCGGCGCTAGCGGCCCGGGGGGTGGCGATCCGGCAGGGTGAGTCCGGCGCTGGGGCTGGGGGTCCCCAATCCCCGGCGTTGCGGCTCTAGGCCCCTTGGGAGGGGCGCCTCGGCATCCGACCTAGTGTTAGGGTGAGACCTCATGATGCCGGGAGGCCCGATCCTCCGGCTGTGCCTGGAGAGGAGGGGCGGGCCGAGGTAAGGGCGCTGGCGATCGGGAGCATGGGCCCAAGCTTTTTGGCGTGGGGGGGCTTCAAAGGTCTCTGGTGGCTCGGAGTTCCCTACCCGTTCTCCAGCCCTGAATGACCTGCGGCGACTTTAGCAGCCCGGGTGGCGGCGGCGCGGCAGGGTGTGTTCGGAGCTGGGGCTCGGGGGTCCCCAATCTCCGTGTTGCGGTGCCAGGCCCCTTGGGAGGGGCTCCTCAGGGGCCGACCTAGGGTTAGGCTTAGCCCCCAGGAGGCCGGTAGGCCCGATCCGCTGGCTGTGCAGCGAGTGGAGGGGAAGGCTGAGGTGAGGGCGCAGGCGAGCAGGAGTGTGGGCCCAAGCGTTTTGGCGTGGTGGGCCTTTGAAGGACGACGGGGGCTAGGAGGGCCCTGCCTGTTCTCCCGCACTGAATGTACTGAGGCGCCCGTAGTGGACCGTGTGGCGGCAGGGCGGAAGGGTGAGTCAGCGCTTGTTCTCCGGGGTCCCCAATCCCTGGCGTTGCGGCGCCATGCCCCTTGGGATGGGTCCCTTGGGGTTAGACCTAGGGTTTGAGTTAGCACCCAGGAGGCTGGAAGGACCGATCCGCTGGCTCTGCGACGAGTGGAGGGGTGGTTCGAGATGAGCGCGCTGGAGTGCAGGGCCTTGGGACCAGGCACATTGGCAAGGGGGGTCTTCGATGGTCTCTGGTGGCTCAGAAGGCCCTGCCCATTCTCCTGCCCTGAATGAACGGCGGCGACCCTAGCGGCCCAGGTGGCGGCGGGGCAGCAGTGTGAGTCCAGCGCTGGGGCTCGGGAGTCCCCAATCCCCGGTCTTGTGGCACCAGGCCCTTTGGGAGGGGCCCCTCGGGGGCCAACCTAGGGTTAGGTTTAGCACCTAGGAGGCCGGCAGGCCCTATTCGCCAGCTGTGTGGAGACTGGAGTGGCGGACTGAGGTGAGGGCGCTGGTGAGCGGGAGCGTGGGCTCGGGTGTTTTGGCACGGGGGGCCTTTGAAGGTCGCCGTGTCTCAGAGGGCCCTGCCCGTTCTCCCGCCCTGAATAAACGGCAGCACCCCAAACCCCCGGGTGGCGGCTGGGTGGCAGGGTGAGTCAGGTGCTGAGGCTCGGGATCCCCAATCCCCGGCGTTGCGGCGCCTGGCCCCTTGGGAGGGGCCGCTCGGGGGTCGTTCTAGGGTTACGTTTAGCCCCCAGAAGGCCGGTGGACCCAATCAGCGGCTGTGCAACATGTGGAGGGTTGCCCCGAGGTGAGGGCGCCAGCGAGCCTGAGCATGACCCCAGGCGTTTTAGCGCGGGGGGCCTTCGAAGGTCGGTGGGGGCTCGGAGGGCCCTGCTGGTTCTCCCACCCTGAATGAATGGTGGCGCCCCTAGCGGCCCGTGGGGGGCGGGGTGGCAGGGTGCATCCGGTGCTGGGGCTTGGGGGTCCCAATCCCCGGCGTTGCGGCGCCAGGCCCCTTAGGAAGGGACCCTCAGGTGCCATCCTAGGGTTAGGGTTAGCGCCCAGGAGGCCGGCAGGCCCAATCCGCCAGCTGTGCGAGGAGCGGAGTTGTGGGCCGAGTTGAGGGCGATGGCGAGCGGGAGGGTGGGCCCCAGCGTTTTGGCGCACTGGGCCTTTGAATGTTGCCATGGCTAGGAGGGCCCTGCCCATTTTCCTGCCCTGAATAAAGAGCAGCGCCCCTAGCGGCTCTGTTGGCGGTTGGGCGGCAGGGTGAGTCCGGCGCTGCGGCTTGGGGTCCCCATTCCCAGCGTTGAGACGCCAGGCCCCTTGGGAGGGGCCCCTCAGGAGCCAACCTAGGGTTAGGTTTAGCCCCAGGAGGCTGGAAGGCCATATTCACAACCTGTGTGGAGAGTGAAGTGGCGGACTGCAGTGAGGGCGCTGGTGATTGGGAGCATGGGCCTGGGCGTTTTGGTGTGGGGGGCCTTCGAAGGTCACCATGTCTCGGAGGGCCCTGCCTATTCTACCGCCCTGAATGAACGGCAGCACCCCAAGCCCCCGGGGTGGCGGCTGGGCGGCAGGGTGAGTCAGGTGCTGAGGCTCGGGGTCCCGAATCCCCAGCGTTGCGGCACCAGGCCCCTTGGGAGGGGCCCTCGGGGGTCGTTCTAGGGTTATGGCTAGCCCCCAGGAAGCCGGTGGACCCGATCAGCGGATGTGGGGCATGCGGAGGGTTCAGCCGAGGTGAGGGCGCTGGCGAGACTGAGCATGAGCCCAAGCTTTTTAGCACGGGGGGACTTCGAAGGTCAGCGGCGGCTCGGAGGGACCTGCCCGTTCTCCTGCTCTGAATGACAGGTGGGGCCCCTCGCAGCTCAGGTGGCTGAAGGGCAGCAGGGTGAGTCCAGCACTGGGGCTCGGAGTCCCCATCCCCGGCGTTGCGGCGCAAGGCACTTAGGAAGTTCCTCTCGGGGGCCGACCTACAGTTAGGGTTAGCCCCCAGGATTCTGGCAGGCTGGAAACACCGCCTGTGCGTCGAGCGGAGAGTTGGGCCGAGGTGAGGGTGCTGGTGAACATGAGCCTGGGCCCAAGCGTTTTGGTTTGGGGCGGCTTCCTAGGTCTGCGAGGGTTCAGAGGGCCCTGCCCTTTCTCCCACCCTGAATGAACATCGGCGCCCCTAGTGGCCGGGGTGGGGCGTGGTGGCAAGTTGCATCCAGTGCTGGGGCTCAGGGGTCCCCAATCCCGCACTTGTGGTGCCAGGCCGCTTGGAAGGGGCCCCTCGGGGGCCAACGTAGGGCTAGGTTTAGCCCGTAGGAGGCCGGCGGGCCCTATTTGCCAGCTGTGTGGAGAGCGGAGTGGCGGACCACGGTGAGGGCACTGGTCAGTGGAAGGGTGGGCCTGGGCGTTTTGGCGCGAGGGGCCTTCGAAGGTCGCCATGTCTCGGAGGGCCCTGCCCGTTCTCCCGCCCTGAATGAACGGCACCACCCCAACCCCCCGCGTGGCGGCTAGGCAGCAGGGTGAGTCAGGTGCTGAGGCTCAGGATCCCCAATCCCCGGCGTTGCGGCACCAGGCCCCTTGGGAGAGGCCACTCGGGGTCGATCTAGCCTTATGGTTAGCCCCCAGGAGGCCGGTAGACCTGATCAGCGCCTGTTCGGCACGTGGAGGGTTTGGCCGAGGTGAGGGCACTGGCGAGACTGAGCATGAGCCTAAGCGTTTTAGTGTGGGGGGCCTTCGAAGGTTGGCGGGGTCTCGGAGGGACCTGCCCGTTCTCCCGCTCTGAATGACCGGTGGGGCACCTAAGGCTCGGGTGGCTGAAGGGCAGCAGGGTGAGTCCGGCACTTGGGCTTGGGGTCCCCATCCCCAGCGTTGCGGCCCCAGGCCACTTGGGAGGGGCCCCTGGGGGGCCGACCTAGGGTTAGGGTTAGCCCTCAGGAGGCTGGCAGGCCTGATCAGCCCACTGTGCGGTGAGGGGAGGGGCGGGCCAAGGTGAGGGTGCTGGGGAGTGGGAGCGTGGGCACCAGCATTTTGGCGCCCTGGGCTTTTGAATGTTGCCATGGCTTGGAGGGCCCTGCCCCTTCTCCTGGCTGAATAACCAGCGGCGCCCCTAGCGGCTCCATTGCTGGTGGGGCGACGGGGGGAGTCCCGCACTGTGGCTCGGGGATCCCCAATCCCCAGCGTTGCGGCGCCAGGCCCCTTGGTATGGGCCCCTCGGGGGCAGACCTATGGTTAGGGTTATTCCCCAGGAGGCCAGCAGGCCCGATTGGCTGGCTGTGCGGTCTGCGGAGCAGCGGTCCGAGGAGAGGGCGCTGGCAAGTGGGAGCATAGGCCCAGGCGTTTTGGCGCAGGGCGCCTTTGAATTTCTCCGGGGGCTCGGAAAGCCCTGCCCCTTCTTTAGCCATGAAAAACCGGCGGCACCCTTAGCGGCCCGGGTGTGGCAAGGAGGCAGGGTGAGTCCGGCACTGCAGCTCGGGGGTCCACATAACCTGGCTTGCGGAGCTAGGCCCCTTGGGAGGGGCCACTCGGGGGCGGACATAGGCTTAGGGTTAGCCCCCAGGAGGCTGGCAGGCCCTATTCGCCGGCTGTGCAGTGAGCTGATCGGCAGGCAGAGGTGAGGGCGCTGGCGAGTGGGAGCATGGGCCTAAGCTTTTTGGCGCGGGGGGCCTTCAAAGGTCACCGGGGCTTGGAGTGCCCTGACCATTCACCCATCCTGAATGACCGGCGGCGCCCCTAGCGGCCCAGGAGGCGGCGGGGAGGAAGGGTGAGTCCGGCGCCGGTGCTCGGGGGTCCCCAATCCCCGGCGTTGCAGCGCCAGGCCCCTTGGGAGGTGCCCCTCGGGGACCGACCTAGGGTTAGGGTTAGAACCCAGGAGGCCGGCAGCCGGGATCGGCTGGCTGTGCGGTGTGCGGAGCAGCGGTCCAAGGTAAGGGCGTTGGTGAGTGGGAGTGTGGGCCAAAGCGTTTCGGCGTGGGGGCCTAGGAAATTGCCGGGGACTCGGAGGGCCCTGCCCCTTCTTCCACCCTGAATGAGCGGTGGCGCCACTCGTGGCCTGGGTGTGGCGGGGCGGCAGGGTGAGTGCGGGACTGGGGCTCGGGGGTTTGTAATCCCTGGCGTTGCGGCGCCAGGCCACCTGGGAGGGTCCACTCGGGGCTGACCTAGGGTTAGGGTTAGCCCCCAGGAGGCCTGCAGACCTGATCCGAGGGCTCTGCCGCATGCGAAGGGGCTAGCGGAGGTGAGGGTGCTGGCGAGCGGGAGAGTGAGCCCAAGAGTTTTCGCGCGGCGCTTTCAAAGTTCGCTGGGGGCTCGGAGGGCACTGCCTGTTCTCCTTCCCTGAATGACCAGCGGCGCCCATAGAGGCCAGGGTGGCTGCGGGGCTGCAGGGTGAGTCCGGCGCTAGGGATCCGGCATCCCCTATCCCTGGCATGGCGACGCCAGGCCCTGTGGGAGGGGCCCCTCGGGGGCCAACATAGGGTTTGGAGTTAGCTCTCAGGAGGCCTACAGGCCTGATCCGCTGGCTGTGTGGTGTGTGGAGGGGCTGGCCGAGGAGAAGGCGCTGGAGATCGAGAGCATGGGCCCAAGCTTTTTGGCGAGGGGGTCTTCGAAGGTCACCTGGGGCTCTGAGGGCCCTGCCCAATCTCCCTCCCTGGATGACCAGCGACGCCCATAGCCCGCCGGGTCGCGGCGGGGCGGCAGGGCGAGTCAGGCACTGTTGCTCGAGGGTCCCCAATCCCCGGCGTGGTGGCGCCAGGCCCCTTGAGAGGGGCCCCTCGTGAGCCCACCTAGGGTTAGTGTTAGCCCCCGGGAGGCCAGCAGGCCCGATCCACTGGCTGTGCGGCCAGTGGAGGGGCGGGCTGAGGTGAGCGCGCTGGCGCGCGGTAGCATGGACCCATGCGTTTTGGCGCGGGGAGTCTTCGAAGGTCGCCGGGGGCTTGGGAGGCCTTGCCCGTTCTCTCGCCATGAAAGACGGGCAGCGCCCCTAGCAGCCCTGGTTGCTGCGGGGCGACAGGGTGACTCCGGCGCTGGGCTCGGTGGTCCCCAATCCCCAGCGTTGTGGCACCAGGCCCCTTGGGAGGGGCCCCTCAGGGGCCGACCTAGGGTTAGGGTTCGTCCCCAGGAGGCCGGCAAGCCCGGCGCTAAGTGGTTCTGGCAATGTAACAAAAGTGCCATACACTTATCTGTAAGAAATAACAGTGTACAGGAACCCTCTTAGCCCTAACATCATCCTTTGTGAATATGGAAGCCAGCCCCAAAGTGGTTGTGGAAGTCTGATGAAAGGGCTAAGCACTTTTCTCTGAGTCACCACACTATACAGGGAAAGACCAATGTACATCATCTTTCAGGAGTAGGAAGCATTAATGAAAAGGTTCTGGAATTTCGAGGACTCTGACCCATCCTTATTGGTAATAAACCACCGTGTACAGGAAAACACCTTCAACTCTCATCAGCCTCCTCAATCCTGATTCCGATTCAACTTTGGTTGTGTAGGACTAGGGAAATATCCACATCTTATTGCTAAGAAAAACGATGTCAGGGTAATGCCCTTCAAGTCACATCAGCCTTCCTGAAGACGGAAACAGGAATCAAGGTGGTTATGTTACCATGAGGTAAGGAAGATGAGTATATAAGTGAGAAACAACAGTGGGCAGGACCTCTCTTCCAACGAACAGTATCTTTGCTTAATGTTGAATCCCTATGGTAAGTGGTTGTGGGCATTTGTGAGGTCAAAATCTTAAGTGTTTTGTAAAACCTCTTGGCCATTCACAGATGAGACTAAGGTAGTTGGGGACTCCTAGGCAGTGATTTGTCCACTGTCAAAAATATGAAAAGATAAAAGAGACAGATGAGGTCTCCTCAGGCATTGTCCTTTATCTTCATCCTCCCTGAGGATGGCCATCTCTGGACAGCTCAGTGTCAGGGTCTCATTCACAGTGGGGGCATCTGTTCCTCACAGACATCAGGCCGGGAAATGGATTTGGTTCTCTGTGCCAGCCCAGCCACAGCTGAGTGTCACAGCACCCTCTCGTGGGCTCATAAGAGTTTCACTGTCACCAGGCAGGTCATTGTATTTGATAAACCACTGTGAGAGTTTGCAATTGCCTTCATCTGCAACCTCCTAGAGGCAAATGCAGGTCTCTGGTACCGTGTGAAGTCATGTGAAGGCATCGTGAGAAAGTGTCCTTTTGCTTAAGAAAAACATGGCTGGGGCTCCTGGCTGGCTCAGCCAGTTAAGCATGTGCCTTTGGCTCAGGCTATGATCCCAGGGTTCTGGGATCGAGCCCGGGCTCCCTGCTCAGCAGGAAAGGAGGTAGGGAAATAGCTTAGAACCCACAGAGAATGTGAATAAAGGGGAGTGAAATGGAACTTGGTCTGTGTTTTGCTTTAGAGATTGGAAGTTAGTTTTTTCTCAATTGTGATTGTTCTTGAAACAGAAAAGCTGTATTTTTTTTTACCTTTAATTTTTTTCTACTAATAATTTTTTATTATGATATGTTAGTCACTATACAGTATTTCCTTAGTTTTTGATGTAGTGTTCCATGATTCATTATTTGCATATAACACCCAGTGCTCCATACAATATGTACCTTCCTTAATACCCATCATTGGCCCATCCCAATCCCCACCTCTCTCCCCTCTGAAGCCCTCAGTTTGTTTCCCAGAGTCCATAGTCTCTCGTGGTTCATTCCCCCTTCTGTTTAGGGTCCATTGTCTAAAGGGACAGACAGTGGAAGTTCACCAAATATAAGATCGAAAATTCATTGTTCATTATAGATGCCACCAAGTAGTTCCCAGACATTTCATTCTACTGTAGTAATTCATTATACCTGTGCAGGTGCACGTGGAAGACAATTGATGCATGTATAGTGGTAATGAAACACGCCCCTCGGTAGTAAATAATAGAGGATGCATAGGTGTAAAATTATTCGACTACAGCTTCCATGCTTTCCCTTTGGTTCCTTATTATCTATGAAATTGGACAATTTTTGTTCTCTAGGCTTTAAACTCATTGTCAGTATATAGAGTTTTTCAATGCTGATCTTCTCCTGTATAAGTTACCAAAAACCTAAAATATGTATGAACTTTAAAAAATTCTATATTGAAAATTACAGCAGGGAAGTTCCATTTTGTGAATATTGTGTCAATGGATCTCTATTTTGACATCTGTGTTCATTAGAAATGATGACATTTCATGTGAGTATAAATATCAATGTGTAAAAGAAAAGGTAGGAAGAACCTTGAATGTTTAAGTAATTGGTGAAATGACAGATGTGTGTGTGTGTGTGTGTGTGTGTGTGTGTGTGTGTGTGTGTGTGTGTGTAATTGATTTTCAGTGAATGGTTCAGCTTCTTGTAGGGCCTCCGAGAGAGCCCAGGTGAACCTTTCAATGAGTTGGTATCTGTTTTCAGAACATGGGAATCTCTTAGTCCAATAGTCAATCAGGCAAGCTTTGAGGTCTTGAAGAGTTTCAGTCCTCAGTGATGGTGTTGCAGACCCTTGTGAGCAAACCCTAGGGTATGCTCAGAGCCCTCATTAGCTGGTACCAAGGTGTGACGATTTCAGACAGCATTTCCCAAGGAAGTACCCCTTGATTCTCTGTCCTTGTCAGTTCCCTACACTTCCTTACAATAGTTATGTGATCAGTGTGTTTCAGGAAAATCCCCACATGTGATTTTTGCTATTTCTTACTAGTCCTATCTGTTTCTCATCTTCTTCTTTTATGGTAGGGGTTGGGAAACAACCTGTGTGGTGTAGGAAGGGGTGTGGTAGTTGTCTGCCTTCAGAAGACCGAATGATGCCTAGAAATTGTACTGTAGTTTGAGGTCAATTGTCCATCTCCATCCTCTGAGTGTCAGGAATTCCATCACTTTACTTTGATGCTAGTCCCCTTTCTCCACATCCTCTCTGACTTTTTTTTATTTCCTGTGTTGTTAATTTTTTTCCAGATTTTATTTATTTATTCCACAGAGATAGAGACAGCCAGGGAGAGAGGGAACACAAGCAGGGGGAGTGGGAGAGGAAGAAGCAGGCTCTTAACGGAGGAGCCTGATGTGGGGCTCGATCCCATAATGCAGGGATCACCCCCTTAGCTGAAGGCAGACGCTTAACCACTGTGCCACCCAGGTGCCCCCTGCCTTGTTAATTTTAACCATTCTAACTGGTGTAAGGTGGTATCTCATTGTCGTTTTGATTTGTATTTGTCTGATGGCAAGTGATGTGGAGGCTTTTTTCATGTGTCTGTTGGCCATTTGTATGTCTTCTCTGGAGAAGGATCTCTTTGTGTCTTCTGCCCATTTTTTGGGTGTCGAGAATGAGGAGTTCTTTATAGATCTTGGATACCAGCCCTTTATCTGTAATATCATTTGCAGATATCTTCTTCGATTCCATAGGTTGCCTTTTTGTTTTGTTGGTTGTTTGCTTTGCCGTGCAGAAGCTTTTTATCTTGATGAAGTGCCAATAGTTCATTTTTGCTTTTATTTCCTTTGTCTTTAGAGACCTATCTTGCAAGAAGTTGTTGTGTCTATGTTTGAAGAGTTCTTTTGATTTTGATATGATACAGGAATCCATTATCTTTCTTTCCTGATTGTATTCGAGTCCTCTGTCTTTCTTGGTTAGTCTAGCTAAGTTTGTCAGTTTTGTTTATCTTTCCAAAAAAGGCAGCTCTCATTTTCATGGTTTTTATTTTTTTGTCTTTTTAGTCTCTGTTGGATTTATTTATGCATTCCTTTTTGTTATTTCCTTATTTCTACTAATTTGGGGCTTTGTTTGTTGTTTTATTTTCTACTTCTTTACCACATAAATCAGGTTGTTTATTGGAGAGCATTCTCATGGATTGATGAAGACTTGAATTTCTATGAAGGTCCCCAGTAGAGCTACTTTTGCTGCGTCCCATAAGTTTTTGTAGGTTGTCTTTTTCATCAGTGACCAGGTACTTCTAATTTTTTTTTCTTCTTAAACTGTTGGTTGTTCAGTAGCATGTTGTTAAATCTCCACATATTTTTTTAAGATTATTTTAGTATCTGACAGAGAGTGAGACAGCGAGAGAGGGAATGCAAGCAGGGATTGGGAGAGGGAGAAGCAGGCTTCCCACTGAGCAAGGAGCCTGATTCGTGGCTAGATCCCAGGATCCTGGGATCACGACCTGAGCTGAAGGCAGATCCTTAAGATTGAGCCACCCAGGCCCCCCAATCTCCACCTATTTTTGACTCTCCCATTTTTTTCTTGAGACTGATTTCTAGTTTCATATCACTGTGGTTGGACAAGATTTGAATCAGAAGGTGAAGAGAGCATTCAGATGAAAGGTTTGTTTCCTGGAGGGTTTTCTGAGGGCAGACCATGAGTTCCGTGGGGACGGAGGAAGGTATTGTGAGTCGGGGGTTGGGGTTAACCCTTGTTAGAATTACTGACTACTACCATGCAGGCTGTGTGCTACCATTCACACCGTAGTCCTGATGGACTTGTACTTCATTAGAAATATTTTCTAGGAGATGTAGGCACAGCCTTCACTTAAAGAAAGTTGCCATGTGGGTTCATGGCATGACCCCAGATCAGCAACCAGGATGTATGGTATTGTTGGGGATCAGAACCAGGCTTTCTGTGGGAAGTGACAGAAATAGGGTATGGTGAGCTCCATGACCATAGGTGAGGTCCCGAGTGACCCACTGGGTGTTGGGTTCTGTGGATCTGTCTCCTCAGGTTCTGTGGAATTCAGGGACACCCTCCTGTCTGTGGATTTGTGTGGAGACAGGTAGACATCAGTGTCTGGCCAGGCACGAGGGTCGCACTGGACCACCACCAGAGGTGCAGCATGCGGGGGAGCCACTGCTTGGTTTCCACGAAAGCTGACCAGGGTCTGTGACCGTGATTCCTATCAGCTGCAAGGGGAGAGGAGGCCGGGGGTGGTGCACACTTCCTAGAGTTGTAGTCAGGACTAGTCTGGAGCCCACAGAAGTCAGCCACACCGGGCACAGAAGGCACCCAGTCAGTGTAGCTGTGGGCACTACTCCCATGGCACTTTTGGGCCGGCTCCATGCTGCCACCTCCTGCTTTTCATCATCATCTTCAAGGTCATGTGCCTCTGCTCTTGCCCCATGGCCTCCGGGGTATTGTCCGTCCTCCATCTGGCCCTCATCCCTGGTGCCCTGTGCAGTCCGATGACAGGGTAGCCTTCTCGAGACAAACACCTGGTCCTGATGGAACACTTTCATGGATCTCATGTGATTGAGGATGATGCCCTGCCCTGGAAGGGGGCTGCAGGTCCCCAATCAGGAGAGCCATGTCTCCCTTTTCAGCATGGCCTGCCCTCCCCTCAGTCTTCTTCAGGGAAGCTCTCCCCACTTCCTGAGATTACAGCTCTGAACTTAAAAATGAATGTTATTTTACATATCTCTATGCCTTAGTTCATCCATGGCATGTCTTTCAACCCCATTAGTGTTTTGTTTTTTTTTTAGCAGTTCTGAAGGGCTGTCTGCTCAAGGAGGGGATGACCTGGGTGGGGCAGCTTTCCCTCTCATCTCCCTCAGCATGTCTCTGAGCCCTGGGGCCAGCTGTTCCACTGAGGATTAAAGGATCTGAGCCAGCCCATCCTGAGCCCAGGCTGTGTCAGCTGTGTAGACGGATGCGTGTTGGAGTGGTGGGAAGCTGGCATGGGCCAGGGGCAGGCAGTGTCTCCTCATTCCTTCCCTCCCTTCCTCCCAGAGGTAGCTCAGAGCAGCCTTCAACCCCTGCATCTCCAGATCCCTTGACCTATGCCTCCTGAGTTCAGCTGGCGACCTTGGAGTTTCACATGGATTCTACCTCCCGTACCCTCTCCCGTAGCAGTTCCTGGATCAGGGGAGGGGTCGAACCCTTGTCTACTTTTGGTCTTCTTCCTGTCCCGCACCAAGCCGACCCACCTTTGCATCTTCTATATATGTGCTTGGGAGCAAGCCCATCCACAGGGAACCTATTAGCCAAATGGATCCAGGCAATGAACATTGAAGTAGAGATCCAGGATCCATAATAAACCTGCTCTGAAACCTGTCCCAAAGTCTGTGACTCTCTCACACTGAAACAGAAACAATAATAGCTTTCTGGACTGTGAAATGACATGTGTCTCTACTTCCAATCTTGAATGCATAGGTCCTGAGCCTGGACAGAAAAGGACTATGGCTCCCGTGGCCTGGGATCCACGGTAAGAACTCAGTGAAATCTGAATTCGAGGCATAGAGTGAATAATTATTGTAGAGTGAATCCTCCCAAGTAGGGCTTATGCACATTGCACAGGAAAAGCTTTTTCAAAGAGGTTCCTGAAAGAAAATTCTTTTTTAAAAATTTATTTTAATTCCAGTAGAGCTAACATACAGTGTTACGTTCGTTTCAGGTGTACAAGAGAGTGATTCAGTAATTCTATATATTACTCAGTGGTCATCTAGAAAAGTGTCCTCTTAATCTGCTTCATCTATTTCACTCATCCCTCTATGCACCTCCTCTCTGGTAACCATCCGTTTGTTCTCTCTTGTTAAGACTTTGTATTTTGGTGTGTCTCCTTTTTCTCTTTTAGTTATTTATTTTTGTTTGTTTCTTAAATTCCCCATAAGAGTGACATCCTTTGGGATTTATCTTTCTCTGACTGACTGATTTCAGTTAGGGTAATACTCTCTAGCTCCATCTATGTGGCTGCAAATGGCAAGGTTTCATTCTTTGTCAAGCTGAGTAATACTCCATTGTGTGTGTGTGTGTGTGTGTGTGAATACACACATCTGTCATCTCATTTGTCAATTTTTCTACAGACACTTGTGTTTCTTCCATATTGTTATATTGTAAATAATGGTGCAAGAAACATAGGGGTGCACGTATCCTTTTAAGTTACTGTTTTCCTAGCCTTTGGGGAAATACCAGTAGAGTGATTGTTGGATCGTAGAGTAGTTCTGTATTTAATTTTTTGAGGAACCTTCATACTGTTTTCCACGGTGGCCACCACAGTTTGCATTCCCACCCACAGTTCGCGAGGATTCCCCTTTATCCACATCCTCCCAACACCTGCTCTTTCTTGTGCTTTTGATGTTAGCCATTCTGACAGGTTTGATGTAATACCTCATTGTCCTTTGGATTTACATTTTCCTGATGATGCGTGATGGTGAACATCTTTTCATGGGACTGTTGGCCATTTGTATCTCTTCTTTGGAGTAATGTCTGTCCATGTCTTCTGCCTATTTTTTAACTGGATTATATGTTTTTTTTTTGGGTTCAGGTAGTATCAGTTCTATATGTTTTGGACACTATCCCTTTATTGCATATGATCATTGCAAATATCTTCTCCCTTTGAGTAGATTGTCTTATTATTTTTACGTTTTCATTGTTCTTCTGCCATGTGGAAACTTTTTATTTTGCTGTATTCCCAATAGTTTATTTTTGCTTTCATTTCCTTTGCCTCAGGAGACAGTCCAGAAAAACGTTGGTATGGTCCATGTCAAGAAGTTACTGTCTTCCCTCCTGTAGGATTTTTATGGATTCAGGTCTCATATTGAGGTCTTGAAACTGTTTTGTGTTTGTCTGTATTGTGTAAGAAAGCAGTCTAATTTCATTCTTTTGTGCGTAGCTGTCTAGTTTTCCCAACACCATTTGTTGTAGATACTGACCTTTTCCCTTTTGATATCGTTGCTTGCTTTGTGGAAGATTCATGGACCACATAATTGTGGGTTTCTGTCTGAACTTGTATCCTGTTCCTTTGGTCGCTGTCTCTATTTTTGTGCCGTACTGTCTTGTTAGGATGACTGCAGCTTTGTAGTATAACCTGAAATCTGAAATTGTGAGTCCTCCAGCTTTGTTTTTCTTTTCCACATTGCACTGGCTTTTCGGAATCTTTAGTGGTTCCATACAAATGTTTAGGATTGTTTATTCGAGGTCTTTTATTCTTTAATTTAAATTCAATTAGCCAACTTACAGTACACCATTAGTTTCAGATGTAGTCTTCAATAAATTTTCAGTCGTGTGTAACACCCAGTGCTCATTGTATCATGTGGCCTCCTTAATGCCACTCACCCAGTTACCCCCCCCCAACTTCTCCTCCAGCAATCATCAGTTTCTTGCGATAGTTAAGATCTATCATGGGTTTTCTCCCTCTCTGATGACTTCCCACTCTATTTTCCCTCCCTTCCCCCTATGGTCTTCTTCCTTGTTTCTGATATTCCACATAGGAGTGAAAGCATATGATCATTGCCTTTCTTTCATTGGCTTATTCCACTAAGCATAATACCCTCCAGCTCCACCCAGGTCGGTGTGATGGTAAGTACTCATCCTTTCTGATGGCTGAGTAATATTCCATTATATATATGATCCACATCTTCTTTATCCATTCATCTGTCGATGGTCATCTGCACTCTTTCCACAGTTTGTCTATTATGGATATTGCTGCTATGAACACTGGGGTGCATGTGTCCCGTCTTCACTACCTCTGTCTCTTTGGGGTAAATACCCAATAGTGCAATTGCTGGGGCATAGGGTAGCTTTATTTATAACTTATTGAGGAAACTCCGTATCATTTCCAAGAGTGGCTGTAACGGACTGCATTCGTACAGGGGTGTAATAGGGTTCCCGTTTCTCCACATCCTCTCCAACATGTATAGTTTCATGTCTTCTTATTTTTAGATATTTGGTCTCGTGTGAGATGGCATCTATAGGGGTTTAGAATTGCATTTCCCTGAAGCCAAGTGATATGAAGCATTTATGCATGTATATTTTGGTCACCAGTACGTCGTCATCAGTGAAATAACTTCCCATTTTAATCCATCTCAAGACCTAAAGCTCGGGAAGGAACTGAAGCTGGATGATGCCATCGGTTGGAAGTGTGGAGAATTTCAAAAGATCTCCGTGGAGAGCAAGTTTAAAGGTCAGTGTGAAGCTACTAATTGGATCCGGGAAGATCTCTGAAAGTGGGGGTTCCCTGGGATGGGCTGAGGAGGGCCCTCCGATTTTCCTGCTATGAATCCTTGCTGTAGCCCCAAACGGACAGTTTCCTGCTGTGGGGCAGGCTGAGTCCTCTAGTTGTGCAGAGGTGAGCCTAATGCCTGGTGCCTTGGAGGCAAGCAAATGGGGAGGGTACCCTCAGCAGAAGACCCAGGGTTAGGTTAGGCCTCAAGAGACAGCAGGTCTGAACTGCCCAGTGCTCAGAGAACTCCCAGGCCGAGTGAGATGAGGGCACAAGGGCGGGTGAGTGTGAGCCTTGGGGTTTCATCCAGAAGGGCCCACAAATGTCGGAGGTCACCAGCAGGGGCTCTCAGGGGGTGCCCCATTTCTCTTGCTCTGAATGCTCTGTTGTGCCTCAAAATGGTACAGTTTCCTGTGGGTTGCAGGCTGAGTCCTACGGTGGGGCATGGGTGTCCCCAATCCCCCAGAGTGGGGTGCCAGGACCCTGGGGAAGGGCCCCTCTGTGGCCAACCTAGGGTAAGGGTTAGGGTCCAGGAGACCGGCAGCACCAATCCGCAGGCTGTGTGGCGAGCTCCGTGGAGGGCTGAGATGAGGTCATGGGGGAGAGTGAGCATGGGCCTCAGGGTTGGGGCACGGGGGCTGCCAAACCTGAGGACAGGCTCCAGGGGCCTCCCCAAGTTCTCGAGCCCTGTATGCTCCATAGAGCCCCAAGAGGCACAGTTTCCTGCGGGGTGGCAGGCTTTGTCCTGCAGTGGGGCTCAGGTGTCCCCAGTCCCCGGGGCTACGGCCCAGGCCCTGGGGGAGGGCCCTCCCCAGCCGACCTAGGGTCAGGGCTATGCCCCAGGAACCCGGCAGGACTGATCTGCCGGCTTTGCGACGAGCTCGGTGGCAGGCTGAAGGGAAGACGTGGGGCAGGATGAGCGTCGGCATCAGGGTTGGGGTGTAGGGGGCCGCTGAGGATTGCTGGGGGCTCAGGTGGGCCCTACCAGTTCTCCTGCACGGGATGCTCTGTGGCGCCCCAAGGGGCATGGTTTCCTGTGGGGTGGCAGGTTGAGTCACGTGGTAGGGTTCAGGTGTACCCAATCCCCGAGGTTAGGGTCCAGATTAGGGTACGGGTTAGGGTTAGGGTATGGGTTACTGTTAGGGTACGGGTGAGGGTAGGGGTTAGGGTTAGGGTAAGGTGAGGATACTGGTTGGGGTTGGCTTTAGGGGTTACAGGTTAGGGGTTATGGGTTAGGATATGGATTAAGGTTTAGGGTACGGTTTAGGGATTAGGGTTGGTGTTTAGCGTCAGGGTTAGGGTTGGAGTTCGGGTTAGTGTTAGGGTATGGGTTAGGTTTAGTGTATGGGTTAGGGTAGGCATTAGGTAAGGTTTAGGGTACGGGTTAGGGTATGGATTAGGGTATGGTTTAGGGTACGGTTTAGGGTTAGGGTACGGGTTAGGGTTATGGTACGGGTTTGGTTATGGTTTAGGATTAGAGTTAGGATACGAGTTAGGGAACAGGTTAGGGATAGGGTACGGTTTAGGGTTAGGGTATGGGTTAGGGTACATGTTAGGGTTAGGTACGGGTTAGGGTATGGGTTAGGGTCTGGGTTAGGGATAGGGTACGGGTTAACATATAGGTTAGGGTACGGGTTAGGGTACGGGTTAGGGTAAGGTTTAGGGTTAGGGTATGGGTTAGGGTTATGGTACGGGTTTGGTTATGGTTTAGGGTTAGAGTTAGGATATGAGTTAGGGAACAGGTTAGGGATAGGTTACGGTTTAGGGTTAGGGTACAGGTTAGGGTACATGTTAGGGTTAGGTACGGGTTAGGGTATGGGTTAGAGTCCGGGTTAGGGATAGGGTATGGGTTAGCATATGGGTTAGAGTACGGGTTAGGGGTAGGGTTAGCTGAAGGTGTAGGGTTGGGGGTAGGGTTGGGGGTAGGGTAGGGGTTGGGGTAGGTTTAGGGTTTAGGGTTAGGGTTTGGGGTTTGGGGTTAGCGGTTAGGGTTAGGGTTTAGAATTTAGGCTTTCGGGTTTGGGGTTAGGGATTAAGGTTTAGGGATTAGTGTTAGGGTTAGTGTTTAGGGTTTAGGGTTTAGGGTTAGGGTTAGGTTTAGGGTAAGGGTTAGGGTTTAGGGTTAGGTTTAGGGTTAGGAGTTAGGGTTTAGGGTTAGGGTTAGGGGTTAGGGGTTAGGGTTAGAGTTAGACCCCAGTAGGCCAGCAGGCCTGATCCGCCTGCTGTGCCACGAGCGGATGGTCGGGCCGAGGTGAGGGCGATGGTGAGCGGGAGTGTGGGCTCCTGAGTTTTGGCGTGGGGGTCCTTCGAAGGTCGCCAGGGCCTCGGAGGGACCTGCCCATACTCCCGCCCTGAATGACCAGCGGCGCCCTTAGCAGACCGGGTGGCGGCGTGTCAGCAGGGTGAGTGAGGTGCTGGGGCTCGGTGTCCCCAATCCCTGGCATTGCTGCGCCAGGCCCCTTGTGAGAGGCCCCTCAGGGGCCCACCTAGTGTTAGGGTTAGCCCCCAGGATGCTGGCAGGCCCAATCCGCCAGCTCTGCAGCAAGCGGAGGGGTGGGCCGAGGTTACGGCGCTGGGGAGCAGGCGCATGCGAGCCAGAGTTTTTGCGCGGGGGGCCTTCGAAGGTCACCGGGGGCTTGGAGGGCCCTGCCCGTCCTCTCGCCCTGAAAGACTGGCGGCGCCCCTAGCAGCCCACGTTGCTGCAGGGCGGCAGGGTGACTCCGGCACTGGGCTCAGGGGTCCCCAATCGCCGGCGTGTGGTGCCAGGCTCCTTGGGAGGGGCCCCTCGGTGGCCCACCTTGGGTTAGTGTTAGTCCCCAGGAGGCTGGCAAGCCCGGTGCTAAGTGGTTCTGGCAATGTAACAAAAATGCCATACACTTATCTGTAAGAAATAACAGTGTACAGGAACCCTCTTAGCCCTAACATCATCCTTTGTGAATATGGAAGCCAGCCCCAAAGTGGTCGTGGAAGTCTGACAAAAGGGCTAAGCACTTTTCTCTGAGTCACCACACTATACAGGGAAAGACCAATGTACATCATCTTTCAGGAGTAGGAAGCATTAATGAAAAGGTTCTGGAATTTCGAGGACTCTGACCCATCCTTATTGGTAATAAACCACCGTGTACAGGAAAACACCTTCAACTCTCATCAGCCTCCTCAATCCTGATTCCGATTCAACTTTGGTTGTGTAGGACTAGGGAAATGTCCACATATTATTGCTAAGAAAGAATGATGTCAGTGTAATGCCCTTCAAGTCACATCAGCCTTCCTGAAGACGGAAGCAGGAATCAAGGTGGTTATGTTACCATGAGGTAAGGAAGATGAGTATATAAGTGAGAAACAACAGTGGGCAGGACCTCTCTTACAAGGAACATTATCTTTGCTTAATGTTGAATGCCTATGGTAAGTGGTTGTGGCCATTTGTGAGGTCAAAATCTTAAGTGTTTTGTAAAACCTCTTGGCCATTCACAGTTGAGACTAAGGTAGTTGGGGACTCCTAGGCAGTGATTTGTCCACTGTCAAAAATATGAAAAGATAAAAGAGACAGATGAGGTCTCCTCAGGCATTGTCCTTTATCCTCATCCTCCGTGAGGATGGCCATCTCTGGACAGCTCAGTGGCAGGGTCTCATTCACAGTGGGGGCATCTGTTCCTCACAGACATCAGGCAGGGAAATGGATTTGGTTCTCTGTGCCAGCCCAGCCACAGCTGAGTGTCACAGCACCCTCTCCTGGACACATAAGAGTATCACTGTGACCAGGCAGGTCATTGTATTTGATAAACCACTGTGAGAGTTTGCAATTGCCTTCATCTGCAACCTCCTAGAGGCAAATGCAGGTCTCTGGTACCATGTGAAGTCATGTGAAGGCATCGTGAGAAAGTGTCCTTTTGCTTAAGAAAAACATGGCTGGGGCTCCTTGCTGGCTCAGCCAGTTAAGCAGGTGCCTTTGGCTCAGGTTATGATCACAGGGTTGTGGGATCGAGCACGGGCTCCCTGCTCAGCAGGAAAGGAGGTAGGGATATAGCTTAGAACCCACAGAGAATGTGAATAAAGGGGAGTGAAATGGAACTTGGTCTGTGTTTTGCTTTAGAGATTGGAAGTTAGTTTTTTCTCAATTGTGATTGTTCTTGAAACAGAAAAGCTGTATTTTTTTACCTTTAATTTTTTTCTACTAATAATTTTTTATTATGATATGTTAGTCACTATACAGTATTCCCTTAGTTTTTGATGTAGTGTTCCGTGATTCATTATTTGCATATAACACCCAGTGCTCCATACAATATGTACCTTCCTTAATACCCATCACTGGCCCATCCCAATCCCCACCTCTCTCCCCTCTGAATCCCTCAGGTTGTTTCCCAGAGTCCATAGTCACTCGTGGTTCATTCCCCCTTCTGTTTAGGGTCCATTGTCTAAAGGGACAGAAAGTGGAAGTTCACCAAATATAAGATCGAAATTTCATTGTTCATTATACATGCCACCAAGTAGTTCCCAGAGATTTCATTCTACTGTAGTAATTCATTATACCTGTGCAGGTGCACGTGGAAGACAACTGATGCATGTATAGTGGTAATAAAACACGCCGGTCAGTAGTAGAATAATAGAGGATGCATAGGTGTAAAATTTATTCGACTACAGCTCCCATGCTTTCCCTTTGGTTCCTTATTATCTATGAAATGGGACAATTTTTGTTCTCTAGGCTTAAAACTCATTGTCAGTATTCAGAGTTTTTCAATGCTGATCTTCTCCTGTATAAGTTACCAAAAACCTAAAATATGTACGAACTTTAAAAAATGCTATATTGAAACTTACAGCAGGGAAGTTCCATTTTGTGAATATTGTGTCAATGGATCTCTATTTTGACATCAGTGTTCATTAGAAATGATGACATTTCATGTGAGTATAAATATCAATGTGAAAAAGAAAAGGTAGGAAGAACCTTGAATGTTTAAGTAATTGGTGAAATGACAGATGTGTGTGTGTGTGTGTGTGTGTGTGTGTGTGTGTGTGTGTGTAATTGATTTTCAGTGAATGGTTCAGCTTCTTGTAGGGCCTCCGAGCGAGCCCAGGTGAACCTTTCAATGAGTTGGTATCTGTTTTCAGAACATGGGAATCTCTTAGTCCAATAGTCAATCAGGCAAGCTTTGAGGTCTTGAAGAGTTTCAGTCCTCAGCGATGGTGTTGCAGACCCTTGTGAGCAAACCCTAGGGTATGCTCAGAGCCCTCATTAGCTGGTACCAACGTGTGACGATTTCAGACAGCATTTCCCAAAGAAGTACCTCTTGAGTCTCTGTCCTTGTCAGTTCCCTACACTTCCTTACACTAGTTATGTGATCAGTGTGTTTCAGGATAATCCCCACATGTGATTTTTGCTATTTCCTACTAGCCCTAAATGTTTCTCAACTTCTTTTTTTATGGTAGGAGTTGAGAAGCAACCTGTGTGGTGTAGGAAGGGGTGTGGTAGTTGTCTGCCTTCAGAGGACCGAATGATGACTAGAAATTGTATTGTAGTTTGAGGTCAATTGTCCATCCTCTGAGTGTCAGGAATTCCATCACTTTCCTTTGATGCTAGTCTGTTCTTCAAGCTGTCCTCAGAAATAAGGACGTCATCCATCTAGGGAATACTGGTTTGTGTGTATGTTTTCATTTTAGGAAAGGCCTTGCTGTTCCTGAAAATAATACTGTAGAACACCCTTTCCTGTTCTTATTGGCCATCAGTTGATCTTTTGTGAAGTATTCGTTTGTAAATAGACTTTTTATGGTTGATGAGCAGGAATTCTTTATTGACAAGTCTTTGTCAGTGTGTGTATTGCAAATCTTTACTTCCCAGCCTGCGGTTCACTTTTTCATTTTCATATGGTCATAAGATAAGGAGAAATGTCACATTTTTATGAAGTCCCACTGAATTCTTCTAAATGGTTAGTGCACCCTATGTCCTACCCCAAGATTGACAGGTTCTACGTTTTCTTTCAGAAACTGTCCAATGGGAAGCTACAATCCAACTCAAATTTATAAATTGCATTTTTAATTCTAATAGGGTATAGACTGTTTTGGATTTTCTATGTACACAATCGTATTATCTGTGAATAGTCACAATTATCCCCTCAATTCTTATACTTTTTGTTTCTCTTGCCTTCTAACACTGGTAGATTCTCGGTTGCCACTTTGAATAGAGCGGCATTGTTTGAAGATTTTAATATACCTTCCTCAATATCTGACAGAAAAAGCAGACAGAACATTTGTAAAAATGTGACCTAATTGACATATAGGGAACATTCCATAATAAGTGCAGAATACATCATTTTCCAGCGGTCATAGACTCTTTACCCAAATAGATGATAGGTGGGGCCACGAATCAAGTCTACAAATGTTAAACCCTGAAATGAACTAGATTCTATTCTTAGACCACAGGGGAATTGAGCCACAGTCATAACGAAAAGAAAACCAGGAAGTCCTTCAATGTTTAAAAATTAAATGGAACTTTGCTACATATCCTAAAGGTCAGAGAGGGAATCTTAATGGAAATTCTGAACCTTTTCTACATGAGGGCTCACACACAATGGCACTTTCTTTGTGAAGAGCATTATAATAACCTAGACAGGAGTTGAGCCTTAATTCAGAGTTCTGCCTGCCCCAGCCACACCTGGCAGCCTTGGCCTGTGGTCCCCCTCAGCTGTCCTTTCTGGTGGCCCTGAGCTAAGGGGGTCATCATGGCCATATGGAAATGGGAAGCTCCCCACTCATAGTGATGGCGGTGCCCCCTCCCCAGCTGCCCTTTCTGGTGGCTCTGAGCTAAGAGGGTCAACATGGCCGTATGGAAATTAGAAGCTCCCAACTCTTAGTGATGACGTTGCTATCATATCGTCCTCACCAGTCCAACAATATGATTTCTGAGTGAAATATGACACAAGAGCGACTTCTTGGCCTTCCTTCAGGTTTGAAAATCATCTGGTGAGTCATCTATTAGAAATATGGATTCAACATGTGTTCTTTCTTCTGGAAAAGAATAGACCTAATAGCAATTATGGCTTCCTGAGCACCTGTTCCTGAGAGACATCATACTGGCTCTTTGTAGCATTTTGCCTCTTAAACCTCAAACTAGGGTGTAGATATTTTTAGGCACATCTTCATGTGGTTAGACAGGGACTCAGATGATATGAGTCACAGAGGATTTTATTGTCAGAAACCTAAGTGGGATCCCCAAATTGACTCCAAATCCCTTGTTGTTCCATACAGGGTACTATTTCCCTCTTATCTCTGGTCTTCTCGATCTGGAAACCTATCAAGTATCAGGATTTTCTTGTCATGTGGACAACTGGAATGATTTCAGCGGGCCTTTTCACATCTGCCCATGGTGATCATTAAGATCATTGTCTCAGTGGAGGACCTCTGGGTAAGATACTCAAAGATCCTTAGGAATACAGACAGTATAATATTTTTCTGGTATTAAAGTTATTGAAACCAACTATCTTTTTTAGTCGATTCAGGCTCAGGTATGTTCAGAGGGTGCTGTAAAACAGGTCTGAAATAGTATTTAAAAACACTCAGCTCAGCCTCTTCTACAAAGTGAGCCAATGCTTATAAACATGGCTAAAATATTCCCTTACCTACGATGACTTCCCAGCCATTGTAGTGTTTATATGGTATGACTGTGACTTACATTAGTCAACATTTGCAGAAAAAGAACTTAGTGCATCCAGGGGGCACTTCATGTTGAAATTAGTTTGTGACAACGAACTACTGTGTTTTATTCTGCAGTCCAAGGGAATGGTGCCAGACATCTCTAAGGTGTCTAGCAGTTCTACAATTCTGATTTTAATTGGTCTGTGTGCTTCAGCGATTTGGGCAGGAGAAGGGCAGGAGTCCAGAGAGTGTGAACACTTCTGTTACCTGTGCTGACCATGGAGCAGGCAGCCTTCCGTGGGCATCATTTTGATTTCTTGGTACTCTTGTGAAAGGTGCTTTTGTCTCACATTCCTCCATTTAGGAGTAATTATAATGATAAAAGGAATTTTTATCTTATATCATCTTTGGGCCCTGATCCTGGGCTCCCAGGGAAGCTATCCTTTAACATTTTATCTGGCTCAAAATGACTGGGCAACACCTGAAAGCATGGGCCCTGTTTCTGCCCCAAGCACATGTTGTACATCTGCTTTGAGAAGAAAACAATAACCAAAAATGCCGACATAAATATAAGAAAAAATAAAGAACCTGTTTGGCTCCCATAAGATTAAAGTCATAGTGACATGTACATACTGAAAACATAAGAAAGAGTCTGTCACTTTCTGGAATCTAAGAAGATCCTCATTGTGGTGTGTAACTCTGTACGTAAAAGAAAACAGAAAAAAGTATATAAGCCTGCCCCAAATGTTCTTTCCCGGAGCACTCCCTTCTTTTTGAAGATTGTGTCTCCTAGGCAGCTGTCCTGACTTGGGTTTGAATAAAGGTCTCTTCCTTTCTCTCTAAAATGTTTCTAAAAGTTCATTCACGCAGTGTCGACAATAACAGTGTTTTCTATTTAAGTGAGAAATAAATGTTCCACTCTAGTTGCATTGGGAATAGACGAATTGAGCGTTTCTTTAGAAGAGTAAGTCTGCTTTCCAGAAAAGTCAAGGTCATTGGTCTATTGAGAATGAAGATAATTACTGCTAAACAACAAGTATGTGTTGCCCCTTGGCCCAGAAACCGAAGCAGGTATGCAAGCTTTAGGTCAGAGGTGCCTTCTTCTCCCCTGCTGATAGCCCTTCTCTGCTCTGGCTCCAAGACACCCGAGGTTTTGAACGTCAGCATCGCAGTCAGCGAGGCAGCTTGTCACAGGACGCCAGTGTTCAGAGAAAGCACAGGTATGTTTGGCAAAATGTCCTATCTATGTCAGGGCTGGAGGTAAAACCTCTCATTATCCCAAAACCTCCTGGGCTTTTCTCTTTTCTCTAGTTGAGCCACAAAGTAAAATTGAAGTAGCTGTCAGCATTCTGGGTTTGGTGCAAGAATTACTTAGTTTCCCTGCTGGTAGAACTTTGCAGGGGATCACAATTTCTCTGTCCATTTATTGCTTACAAATGTATTTTGACCATCTGTTTCCTAGGAACCCTCTTTTATTAGAAAGGGGAGGTGAGATTCACTCTGTGCCTGTTTGTAACATCTAATTTGTTCCTCAATAACAGTGTTTATTCAATTGGGCCTAAGATATAGTTGAGTGGCCAGTATCTAGAGTTAGGTGGCTTTTTTGCATCTGATACAGACTTGGATGTTGTCATTTGACAAAGGTGATGTTTTATCATTGCTTAGTTTATTCATCAGAAGAGTTAAAATTAGGGTGGAGGGAAAATTCAAAATTATCCAAAGCAGCCTGTTCCTGTATAATAATTGAGCTTGACTTTCTAGTTTTACTAAATGTATTATCTCGATATTTTGAGGTGCCATATTCTCTCTGTAGTTTCTTTGGTGGTGGAGTCAGAAGGAGAGTCTGGGAATTCTTTTGGATAGTGGCATGCTGGTGGCTTCAAGGGGCTTGGCGTCAGGCGCCTTGGGGTGAAGTCTGCAACTGCTTGCCTGACCCTGGGTTCATCTCACAGAGGTTTTGTTTCCTCTTATGAAATTGCCGGCAGATAATGTTCTGCTTAAAGGGGAACCCTCCCATCCTGTTTGTGGGAATGCAAAGTGGTGCAGCCAGTCTGGGAAACAGTGTGTGGGTTCCTCAAAAAGTTAAACATTGAACAACCACATGATCCAGCAATTGCTCTCCTAGGTATTTACCCAAAGGATACAGAAATGCAGATTCGAAGGGGGTCCATGCACCATGATGTTTATGGCAGTAATGTCCACAGTAGCCAAACTATGGAGAGAATCCCAAAGTCCATGCACTGGTGAATGGATAAAGCAGATGTGGGATACATATATATATATAATGGAATATGACCCAGCTTCAAAAAGAATGAAATCTTACCATTTGCAAGGATGTGGATGGATCTAGAGTGTATTAAGCTAAGCAAAATCAGTGAGGAAAGACAAATATCCTATACTCTAATGCTTCTGGAATTTCAGAAAAAAAAACCAGATGAACAGAGTGGAGGGGTGATGAGAGAGGCAAACAAGGAAATAGACTCAACCTTGGAGAACAAACTGAGTGTTGCTGGAGGACAAGGGTGTGGGGGGAAGTGTTAAATGGGAGAGGGGTAGTAAGTAGGGCACTTGTGATGAGCACTGGGTACTGTATGCAGGTGAGAAATCACTAAATCCTACCCCTGAAGTAAATATTCCATGGCAATGGAACTAACTGGAATTTAAGTAAAAGAAGAAAGGAAAAAGTGTTCTGCTTCATGAAGAGTGAGGTAAAATTGTAGTGATTTGGGCTGTACTATTCTATAGAGGATAGATGTAAAACACCCTGTTGTAGGATACAATAGAGTCTTATCACATAAGGAGTCCTCAGGAAGCTGCAAAGAAAGATTCAGATCTCAGAGCATGTTCGTGTTCCACTGATATATTACAGTTTGCACAGGTAGGAAAGAAGGTGGAGAGAAAGGCAACAGAAGGGGAAAGTAGGTGTGAACCTTTCATTAGTTAGTGTTATAGCTTTCTCATGAAAGACTTGCACCAGTGTGATTTTGGAAGCAGAGGGGGAATCCGGGAGCTTTGCAGGAGACGGGGGAGTTCCAGGACTCGGTAAAGCTGACAGGGGTCCCAGAGGAGAGCTGAATGCATTCTGCAGCAGGGTGTGTTCAGGGTGGGCTCCAGGGGTGGCTGTGGGTCTCCTGGCTGAGAGTTTTGACAGGTGAGGGCTGTGTGCAAGTTCCTGCCTGAGGACAAGTGAGGCACAGGCAGAGAACTGGCAGAGAACCTTCTTCTGAGCCACCAGCCTCACCCAACACACACAGCCTCATCTTCTGTGCCTGTCACTCCAATTCAGACTTCTCCGAAGGTGAGTGAGAACACATCAAGAGCATTCTGAACAGAAGGGAAAGCATGTGCAAAGGCTCTGGGGCAGGAGAATTCCAGGTATGTCCAGGAACAGCAAGATGGCCCTGTGGCCACAGGAGACAGCTTAGGAAATGAGCTCAGAGAGGTGACAGAGGGTGACAGAAAGCCATTCCAGAGCTATAACCCCATGAGACCCTGTTTCACTGGGCCATCCTGGCTACAGTGTTGAGAACAGATGACAGAGGGTTGAAGATGGCAAGGCAGGTCAATGACGAAGCTTTTCCAGGAACTCAGGCACTGTGGACCAGACAGGTGGCCTTGGATGGAGTGGTTAGACCTATTCTGGGTCCATTTTGAAGATGGAGCTCACAGGATTTGCTGATGGGTTAGCTATTAGGAGCAGGAGAATGGAGGAATTGGGGTAACTCCCAGCTGTTGTGGGTTGTCCTGATCTAGGGAAGGAGAGGGTTTCGCGGGGGGTAGGAAGTAGTCTGTGTTCTGCATGCTGAGGAAGGTGCCTTTGCCAGTGGATCTGCTGAGGTTTGTGTCTGGGAGGAGCTTTCACATCTCCTCGCTCATCAATGCTCAGGTACAAGTATCCCCCACTTGTTAAACATTCACAGTAAGACACTGGGCTTTCTTGAAAGATCTACGTTATTACCCAGCTTCAGTAAGAGGAAGAGACCTGAAGAGGAATTCCCTCTTATGAAAAAAGGTGAACAGTGAGAATCGCGTTCAGCATCTGTTTTGGGGAGAAGCACGACAGAGGCGGCGTGCACCCCAACCAGCTCCTTTCTCTGGGAACCGCTCTCTGCATCCAGCCACCAGCACTTTGAATGGTGTCTGTGGGCTTCTGCTGTGCTTTATCTTCATTTATGCTGGGCCTCCGTTAGAAACTTGTGTCCTGAGGCCTAAGAAAAGCCAAAGAGAAGGAATTTTGGAGTCTGAGCACACTCTCTAATTGTTTGTGTAAATTAATGGTCATTCCTTCTTGACACCATTTCTGCTGTGCAAGGTTTCTCAGAAGCCCTGTACTTTCAAAGAGCAGGGAAACCTATACCCCATTCTGCAGGGTTAGTTTTAGTCTCCATGCTGGACAGAACATTTCATGACTATAGGATTTTCTGACTCAAACATTGAGACTTTGACTACCTTCACCCATTTCTACAACCCCATCCCCGTATCTGGCACCTACCAATCTGCTCTCAGGATCTATGCGTTCAGTATTTTTTTATTCCACGTGGAATGTACGTGAGAGCATCTGATATTGGTCTTTCTGTGTCTGAGTTACTTGGCATAAGGCCCCCAAGTTCTGTGTTTCCATGTCTAGTTCTTGTGAATAATGCTGCAGTGAACGTGGGAGTGTATCTGTCTTTTTGAGGCAGCATTTTTGTGTTCTTCAAATCAATACTCAGTAGAGCCATTACTGGGTCATGGGGTAGTTTATTTTTTCAGGAACCTCCATACCGTTTGTCACAGTGGCTGCACCAATTTCCATTCCCACCAACAGTGCACAGTGTCTCCTCGTCTGCACACCCTTGACCCCACCTGGTGTCTGTCTCTGGGACAATTGCTGTTCCAACAGTTGTGAGAGGATAGCCGATTGTGGGTTTGACTGATGTTTCCCTGACAATGATTAGTGAAGTCGAACAACTTTTTCTGTCTGTTGGCACCTGTGTGCCATCTTTGGAAAGTATCTATTCACATATTCCTCCCATTTTTTTATATAGTTTTTTTTTGTTTTGATTTGTATGAGTGTTGTGTGTATTTTGGATATTAGCCTCTTCTCACACATATGATTCGCAAATATTTTTTTCTTATTGGGTCAGTGGCCTTTTAAGATTTTGCTGGTTTCTTTTCCGTGTGGAAGATTTCAGTTTGATGTTGTTCCACTTGTTTATTTTTGCTTTTGTTGCCTTTGCATTTGGTGTCCAATCTGAAGACTCTTTGCCAAAACCAATGTTGAGAGACTTAGTATCTGTGTCTTCTTGGAGGTTTATGGATTCAAGTCTTATGTTCAAATCATTCATCCATTAAAAATTTTGTGTGTGGTGTTAAGAAAGTGGCCCAGTTATATTCTTCTGCATTTAGTGTCCAGTTTGCCTGTTACCGCTCACTGAAGAGACAGTCCTTCCCTCATGGCATATCTTCTGCTGCTGTGTCGTAAGTTAGGATCATCTACGTGTGCGTAAGTTTCTGAGCTTTCTGTTCTGTTCCACTGACCTGGTGTCTGTGTTTATGCCAGTACCATCCTGTTTTGATGACAACAGCTTTGTAATCTTGCTTGAAATCCAGGAGTGTGTTGACTGCACCTCTTTCTCCAGGTTGCTTTGGGTATTTGGGGTCTTTTGTGATTCCATCCAAGTTTGAGGACTGTTTTCTATTTGCTCGAATAATGCCACTGGAATTCAGATAGGGATTTCATCACATCTGTCAATTGCTTTGGGTATGATGGACATGTTCACATAATTAACTCTTCCAGTTAAGGAGCATGGCGTATGCTTCCATTTGTTTGTGTTGCCTTCCAAATCTTTGATCCATACATTCTGCCCCCCTCGACACATATTTTTCATTTCTTTTCTGCCATGTGTTGAGTGTACTATGTCTTTCTCATTCTTGGTCACTTTTATTTCAAGATTTTTTAATGCAATTTTTAATGGCGTTGCTTTTTAAATTTTTCTGTGCGAAAGTGTGTCATCAGTATACAGAAATGCAAGAAGTTGGGTCATCTGGGTGGCTCCATAAGTGAAGCATCTTCCTTTAGCTCAGGTCATGATCCCAGAGTTCTGGCATTGAGCCCCTTGTTGGGCTGCCCGCTTAGCAAGGGTATGCTTTTCCCTCTTTCTGGCACTCCCCCTGATCATGCTTTTTCTCTTCCTGTCAAATAAATAAATAAACTCTGAAAAAAATAAAGACAAGAGGTCTCTGTATATTGACTTTATATCCTGCAGCTTTCTTGAATTTTTTTATTCTAACAGTTTTTGTTTTGTTTTGTTTTTGTTTTTTTTTTTTTGTGGAATCTTTCGGGATTTCATGTTATTTGCAAATTGTGACAGTTTTCCTGTATGGATTTCATATCTTTCTCTTTTTTTAAAATTGTTATTCACCCTACAGTACTTCATTTGTTTTTGATGTAGTGCTCCATGATTCATTGTTTGCATATAACACCTAGTGCTCATTATGACACGTGCCCTCCTTTTTTTTAAAAGAATTTATTTATTTATTCGACAGAGATAGACACAGCCAGAGAGAGAGGGAACACAAGTAGGGGGAGTGGGAGAGGAAGAAGCAGGCTCACAGCGGAGGAGCCTGTTGTGGGGCTTGATCCCATAACGCCGGGAACACACCCTGAGCCGAAGACAGACGCTTAACTGCTGTGCCACCCAGGCACCCCAACACGTGCCCTCCTTAATACCCATCACCAGGATAACCCCTTCCTCTTCCCCTCCCTTTCTGCAACCTTCAGATTGTTTCCCAGTGTCAGTAGTCTCTCATGGTTCATCTCCCCCTCTCATTTCCCCCCTTCACTTTTCCCTTCCTTCTTCTAATGTCCTCCATGCTATTCCTTCCATTCCACATAGGAGTGAAACCATATGATAATTGTCTTTCTCTGCTTGACTTAATTTCACTTAGCATAATCCCCTCCTGGTCCATCCACGTTGGTGCAAATGGGGGGTATTCATCCTTTCTGATCACTGAGTAATATTCCATTGTATAGATGAACCACATCTTCTTTGTCCATTCATCTGCTGAAGGATATCTTGGCTCCTTCCACAGTTTGTCTATTATGGACATTGCTGCTATGAACATTGGGATACAGGTGCCCTTCTTTTCATTACTCTGTGTCTATGGGGTAAATACCCAGTAGTGCAATTGGTGGGTCATAGGATAGCTCTGTGTTTAACGTCTTGAGGATCCTCCATATTGTTTTCAAAAGTGGCTTTACCAGCTTGAATTCTCACGAGTGGTGTAAGAGGGCTCTGCTTTCTCCACATCCTCTTTTTTTTATTTCCTCTGTTGCTATTTTTTTTTCAAGATTTTATTTATTTATTCCACAGAGATAGAGACAGCCAGCGAGAGAGGGAACACAAGCAGGGGGAGTGGGAGAGGAAGAAGCAGGCTCATAACGGAGGAGCCTGATGTGGGGCTCGATTCCATAATGCCAGGATCATGCCCTGAGCTGAAGGCAGATGCTTAACCTCTGTGCCACCCAGGTGCCCCCTGCCTTGTTAATTTTAACCATTCTAACTGGTGTAAGGTGGTATCTCATTGTCATTTTGATTTGTATTTGCCTGATGGCAAGTGATGTGGATCATTTTTTCATGTGTCTGTTGGCCATTTGTATGTCTTCTCTGTAGAAGTATCTGTGTCTTCTGCCCATTTTTGGGTGTCGAGTTTGAGGAGTTCTTTATAGATCTTGGATACCAGCCCTTTATCTGTAATATCCTTTGAAGATATCTTCTTAGATTCCATAGGTTGCCTTCTTGTTTTGTTGATCTTTTACTTTGCCGAGCAGAAGCATTTTATCCTGATGAAGTGCCAATAGTTCATTTTTGCTTTTATTTCCTTTGCGTTTAGAGACCTATCTTGCAAGAAGTTGTTGTGTCTAAGTTTGAAGAGTTCTTTTGATTTTGATAGGAGAAAGGAATCCATTATCTTTCTTTCCTGATTGTATTCGAGTCCTCTGTCTTTCTTGGTGAGTCTAGCTACGTTTGTCAGTTTTGTTTATCTTTCCAAAAAAGGCAGCTCTCATTTTCATGGTTTTTTACTTTTTGGTCTTTTTAGTCTCCATTTGATTTATTTATGCATTCCATTTTGTTATTTCCTTATTTCTACTAATTTGGGGCTTTGTTTGTTGTTTTTTTTTCTACTTCTTTACCACATACATCAGGTTATTTATTGGAGAGCATTCTCATGGATTAATGAAGACTTGAATTTCTATGAATGTCCCCCATAAAGCTACTTTTGCTGCATCCCATAAGTTTTTGTAGGTTGTCTTTTTCATCAGTGTCAAGGTACTTCTAAATTTTTTTTTATTTCTTCTTTGACTCTTGGTTGTTCAGTAGCCTGTTGTTAAATCTCCACATATTTTTTTAAGATTATTTACGTATCTGACAGAGAGTGAGACAGCGAGAGAAGAACGCAAGCATGGGAGTGGGAGAGGGAGAAGCGGGCTTCCCACTGAGCAAGGAGCCTGATTCGGGGCTAGATCCCAGGATCCTGGGATCATGACCTGAGCTGAAAGCAGATCCTTAATGACTAAGCTACCCAGGCCCCAAAAATCTCCACCTATTTTTGACTGTCCCATTTTTTTCTTGAGACTGATTTCTAGTTTCATATCATTGTGGTTGGACAAGATTTGAAGCAGAAGGTGAAGAGAGCATTCAGATGAAAGGTTTGTTTCCTGGAGGGTTTTCTGAGCGCAGACCATGAGTTCAGTGGGGATGGAGGAAGGTTTTGTGAGACGGGGGGTAGGGTTAACCCTTGTTAGAATTACTGACTACTACCATGCAGGCTGTGTGCTACCATTCACACCGTAGTCCTGATGGACTTGTACTTCATTAGAAATATTTTCTAGGAGATGTAGGCATAGCCTTCACTTAAAGAAAGTTGCCATGTGGGTTCATGGCATGACCCCAGGTCAACAACCAGGATGTATGGTATTGTGGGGGATCAGAACCAGGCTTTCTGTAGGAAGTGACAGAAATAGGGTATGGTGAGCTCCATGACCATAGGTGAGGTCCCGAGTGACCCACTGGGTGTTGGGTTCTGTGTATCTGTCTCATCAGGTGCTGCGGAATTCAGGGACACCCTCCTGTCTGTGGATTTGTGTGGAGACAGGTAGACATCAGTGTCTGGCAGGCACGAGGGTCGCACTGGACCACCACCAGAGGTGCAGCGTGCGGGGGAGCCACTGCTTGGTTTCCACGAAAGCTGACCAGGGTCTTTGACCGTGATTCCTAGCAGCTGCAAGGGGAGAGGAGGCGAGGGGTGGTACACACTTCCTAGACTTGTGGTCAGGACTAGTCTGGAGCCCACTGAAGTCAGCCACACCGGGCACAGAAGGCACCCAGTCAGTGTAGCTGTGGGCACTGCTCCCATGGTACTTTCGGGCCGGCTCCATGCTGCCACCTCCTGCTTTTCATCATCATCTTCAAGGTCATGTGCCTCTGCTCTTGCCCCATGGCCTCCGGGGTATTGTCCATCCTCCATCTGGCCCTCGTCCCTGGTGCCCTGTGCAGTCTGATGCAAGGGTAGCCTTCTCGAGACAAATATCTGACCCTGATGGAACACTTCCATGGATCTCGTATGTTGCGAGGATGATGCCCTGCCCTGGAAGGGGTCTGCAGGTCCCCAATCAGGAGAGCCATGTCTCCCTTTTCAGCATGGCCTGCCCTCCCCTCAGTCTTCTTCAGGGAAGCTCTCCCCACTTCCTGAAATGACAGCTCTGAACTTAAAAATGAATGTTATTTTACACATCTCTATGCCTTAATTCATCCATGGCATGTCTTTCAACCCCATTAGTGGGTTTTTTTTTTTTTAGCAGTTCTGAAGGGCTGTCTGCTCAAGGAGGGGATGACCTGGGTGGGGGAGCTTTCATTCTCATCTCCCTCAGCATGTCTCTGAGCCCTAGGACCAGCTGTCCCACTGAGGATTGAGGGACCTGAGCCAGCCCATCCTGAGCCCAGGCTGTGTCAGCTGTGTAGACGGATGCTTGTTGGAGTGGTGGGCAACTGGCATGGGCCAGGGGCAGGCAGTGTCTCCCTCTCATTCCTTCCCTGCCTTCCTCCCAGAGGTAGCTCAGAGCAGCCTTCAACCCCTGCATCTCCAGATCCCTTGACCTATGCCTCCTGTGTTCAGCTGGTGACCTTGGAGTTTCGCATGGATTCTACCTCCTGTACCCTCTCCCGTAGCAATTCCTGGATCAGGGGAGGGGTCGGACTCTTGTCTGCTTTTGGTCTTCTTCCTGTCCCGCACCAATCCTACCCACCTTTGCATCTTCCATGTATGTGCTTGGGAGCAAGCCCATCCACAGGGAACCTATTAGTCAAATGGATCCAGGCAATGAAAATTGAAGTAGAGATCCAGGATCCATAGTATACCTGCTCTGAAACCTGTCCCAAAGTCTGTGACTCTCTCACACTGAAACAGAAACAATAATAGCTTTCTGGACTGTGAAGTGACATGTGTCTCTACTTCCAATCTTGAATGCATAGGTGCTGAGCCTGGACAGAAAAGGACCATAGTTCCCGTGAGCTGGGATCCACAGTAAGAACTCAGTGAAATCTGAATTCAAAGCATATAGTGAATAATTATTGTAGAGTGAATCCTCCCAAGTAGGGCTTATGCACATTGCACAGATTAAGCTTTTTCAAAGAGGTTCCTGAAAGAAAATTTTTTTTAAAAAATTTATTTTAATTCCAGTAGAGCTAACATACAGTGTTACGTTCGTTTCAGGTGTACAAGAGAGTGATTCAGTAATTCTATATATTACTCAGTGGTCATCATGAAAAGCATCCTATTAATCCCCTTCCTATATTTCACTCATCCCTCTATCCACCTCCTCTCTGGTAACCATCCGTTTGTTCTCTATTGTTAAGAGTTTGTATTTTGGTGTGTCTCCTTTTTCTCTTTTAGTTATTTATTTTTGTTTGTTTTTTTAAATTCCCCATTAGAGTGACATCGTATGGGATTTGTCTTTCTCTGACTGACTGATTTTAGTTAGGATAATACTCTCTAACTCCATCCATGTGTCTGCAAATGGCAAGGTTTCATTCTTTTTCAAGCCGAGTAATACTCCAGTGTGTGTGTGTGTGTGTGTGTGTGTGTGTGTGTGTGTGTGTGAATACACACATCTATCATCTCATTTGTCAATTTTTCTACAGACCCTTGGGTTGCTTCCATATTGTGATATTGTAAATAATGGTGCAAGAAACATAGGGGTGCACGTATCCTTTTAAGTTACTGTTTTCCTATTCTTTGGGTAAATACGAGTAGTGTGATTGTTGGATCATAGGGTAGTTCTATATTTAATTTTTTGAGGAACCTTCATACTGTTTTCCACGGTGGCCTCCACAGTTTGCATTCCCACCCACAGTTCACGAGGATTCCCCGTTATCCACATCCTCCCAACACCTGCTCTTTGTTGTGCTTTTGATGTTAGCCATTCTGACAGGTTTGAGGTATTACCTCATTGTCCTTTGGATTTACATTTTCCTGATGATGGGTGATGGTGAACATCTTTTCACGGGACTGTTGGCCATTTGTATTTTTTCTTTGGAGAAATGTCTGTCCATGTCTTCTGCCTATTTTTTAACTGGATTATTTGTTTTTTGGGGGCTGAGTAGTATCCATTGTATATGATTTGGACACTATCCCTTTATTGCATATGATCTTTGCAAATATCTTCTCCCTTTGAGTAAGTTGTCTTATTATTTTTACGTTTTCATTGTTCTTCTGCTGTGTGGAAACTTTTTATTTTGCTGTATTCCCAATAGTTTATTTTTGGTTTCATTTCCTTTGCCTCAGGAGACAGTCCAGAAAAACGTTGGTATGGTCCATGTCAAGAAGTTACTGTCTTCCCTCCTGTAGGATTTTTATGGATTCAGGTCTCATACTGAGGTCTTGAAACTGTTTTGCGTTTGTCTTTATTGTGTAAGAAAGCAGTCTAATTTCATTCTTTTGTGCGTAGCTGTCTAGTTTTCCCAACACCATTTGTTGTAGAGACTGTCCTTTTCCCTTTTGATATCATTGCTTGCTTTGTGGAAGATTCATGGACCACATAATTGTGGGTTTCTGTCTGAACTTGTATCCTGTTCCTTTGGTCGCTGTGTCTATTTTTGTGCCGTACTGTCTTGTTAGGATGACTGCAGCTTTGTAGTATAACCTGAAATCTGAAATTGTGAGTCCTCCAGCTTTGTTTTTCTTTTCCACATTGCACTGGCTGTTCGGAATCTTTAGTGGTTCCATACAAATGTTTAGGATTGTTTATTCGAGGTCTTTTGTTCTTTAATTTAAATTCAGTTAGCCAACTTACAGTACATCATTAGTTTCAGATGTAGTCTTCAATAAATTTTCAGGCTTGTGTAACACCCAGTGCTCATTCTATCGTGTGATCTCCTTAATGCTACTCACCCAGTTACCCCCCCCAACTTCTCCTCCAACAATCATCATTTTCTTGCGATAGTTAAGAGTCCATCATGGGTTTTCTCCCTCTCTGATGACTTCCCATTCTATTCTCCCTTCCTTCCCCTATGGTCTTCTTCCTTGTTTCTGATATTCCACATAGGAGTGAAAGCATATGATCATTGTCTTTGTTTCATTGACTTATTCCACTCAGTATAATTCCCTCCAGCTCCACCCAGGTCAGTGTGATGGTAAGTATTCATCCTTTCTGATGGCTGAGTAATATTCCATTATATATATATATATATATATATATATATATATATATATATATATATATATATATATATATATATATAATCCACATCTTCTTTATCCATTCATCTATCCATGGTCATCTGCACTCCTTCCACAGTTTGTCTATTATAGATATTGCTGCTACGAACCCTGGGGTGCATATGTCCCATCTTCACTACCTCTGTCTCTTTGGGGTAATTACCCAGTAGTGCAATTGCTGGACATAGGGTAACTTTATTTATAACTTCTTGAGGAAACTCCGTACCATTTTCAAGAGTGGCTGTACCGGACTGCATTCGTACAGGGGTGTAATAGGGTTTCTTTTCTCCACATCCTCTCCAACATGTATAGTTTCATGTCTTCTTATTTTTAGATATTCGGTCTCGTGTGATATGGCATCTATAGGGTTTTAGAATTGCATTTCCCTGAAGCCAAGTGATATGAAGCATTTATGCATGTATCTTTTGGTCACCAGTACGTCATCATCAGTGAAATGACTTCCCATTTTAATCCATCTCAAGACCTAAAGCTGGGTAAGGCACTGAAGCTGGATGATGCCATCGGTTGGAAGTGTGGAGAATTTCAAAAGATCTCTGTGGAGAGCAAGTTTAAAGGTCAGTGTGAAGCTACTAATTGGATCCGGGGAGATCTCTGAAAGTGGGGGTTGCCTGGGATGGGCTGAGGGGGGCCCTCCGATTTTCCTATGAATCCTTGCTGGAGCCCCAAATGGACAGTTTCCTGCTGTGGGGCAGGCTGAGTCCTCTAGTCGTGCAGAGGTGAGCCCAATGCCTGCTGCCTTGGAGGCAGGCAAACAGGGAGGGACCCTCAGCAGAAGACCCAGGTTTAGGTTAGGCCTCAAGAGACAGCAGGTCCGAACTACCCAGTGCTCAGAGAACTCCCAGGCCGAGTGAGATGAGAGCAAAGGGCGGGTGAGTGTGAGCCTTGGGGTTTCATCCGGAATGGCCCACAAAGGTCGGGTTTCACCAGAAGGGGCTCTCAGGGGTGCCCCAATTCTCTTGCCCTGAATGCTCTGTTGTGCCCCAAAATGGTACAGTTTACTGTGGGCTGCAGGCTGAGTCCTATGGTTGGGCTTGGGTGCCCCCAACCTCCTAGAGTGGGGTGCCAGGACCCTGGGGAGGGACCCTTCTGTGGCCAACCTAGGGTAAGTGTTAGGGTCCAGAAGCCTGGCAGGGACAATCTGCAGGCTGTGCAGCGAGCTCTGTGGAGGGCTGAGAGGAGGCCATGGGGGAGGGTGAGCGTGGGCCTCAGGGTTGGGGCACGGGGGGCTGCCAAAAGTGGGGATGGGCTCCGGGGGCCTCCCCAATTTCTCATGTCCTGTAGGCTCCGTAGAGCCCCAAGGGGCACAGTTTCCTGTCGGGTGGCAAGCTGAGTCCTGCGGTGGGGCACAGGTATCCCAATTCCCCGGGGCTGCAGTGTAAGGCTCCTGGGGAGGCCCCCACACCCGCGGCCGACCTAGGGCTAGGGTTAGTCCCCAGGAGCCCCACAGGCCCAATCTGTTGGCTGTATGGTGAGCTACAGGGGCTGAGGTGAGGGTGTGGGGAGGGTGAGCGTGGGCCTCAGGGTTGGGGTGCGGGAGGCCGCCAAAGTTCGCTGGTGGCTCAGGAGGCTCCTCCTGGTTCTCCCGCCCTGAATGCTCTATGGCCTCCCAAGGTTCACGGTTTCCTGCGGGGTGGCAGACTGAGTCCTGCTGTGGGGCTCAGGTGTCCCGAATCCCCGCAGCTGTGGCTCCAGGCTCCTGGGGAGGGGCCCCTCCACAGATGAACTAGGGTTAGGGTTGGGGCCCAGGAACCCCGCAGGCCAGATCTGCCCACTACGTGACGAGCTCCGCTGCGGGCTGAGGTGAGGGTGTGGGGTGGGGTGAGCATGGGCTTCAAGGTTGGGTTTACGGATCGCCGAAGTTTACCGGGGGCTCTGGGGGCCTTCCTGGTTCTCCCGCGCTGAATGTTCTACAGCCTCCCAAGGGGCACGGTTTCCTGCAGGTGGCAGGGTTTGTCCTGCAGTGGGGCTCAGGTGTCCCCAGTGCCTGGGGCTACAGCACCGGGCCCCAGGGGAGGGGCCCTACCCAGCAGACCTAGGGTCAGGTCTAGGCCCCAGGAACCCGGCTTTGCGACGAGCTTGGTGGCAAGCTGAAGGGAAGGCGTGTGGCGGGATGAGCGTGGGTCTCAGGGTTGAGGTGTAGGGGGCCGCCGAGGATCACTGGGGTCTCAGGGGGGCCCTACCAGTTCTCCTGCACGGTATGCTCTGTGGCGCCCCAAGGGGCATGGTTTCCTGAGGGGTGGCAGGCTGAGTCCCGTGGTGGGGCTCATGTGTACCCAATCCCCGGGGTTAGGTTACAGATTAGGGTACGGGTTAAGGTTAGGGTATGGGTTACGGTTAGGGTATGGGTGAGTGTAGGGGTTAGGGTTAGGGTAAGGAGAGGGTACAGGGTGGGGTTGGGTTTAGGGTTTACAGGTTAGAGGTTATGGGTTAGGGTACAGATTAGGGTTTAGGGTACGGGTTAGGGTTTAGGGTTTGGGTTTAGGGTTAGGGTTAGGGTTGGAGTACGGGTTAGGTTTAGGGTACGGGTTAGGGTTAGGTTATGGGTTAGGGTACGCATTAGGGTACGGTTTAGGGTATGGGTTAGGGTACAGTTTAGGGTAAGTGTTGGCGTCCGGAAATGGGTACGGTTTAGGGTACAGTTTAGGGTTACGGTATGGGTTAGGGTTAGGGTACAGTTTAGGGTTATGGTACATGTTAGGTTACGGTTTAGGGTTAGGGTGAGGGAACGGGTTAGGGATCGGGTTAGGGATAGGTATGGGGTATGGTTTAGGGTTAGGGTATGGGTTAGGGTACTGGTTAGGGTACAGGTTAGTTTTAGGTATGGGATAAGGTATGGGTTAGGGTCCGGGTTAGGGATAGGGTACGGGTTAGGGTATGGGTTACGGTACAGGTTAGGGTATGGGTTGAGGTTAAGGTAAGGGTACTGGTTAGGGGTAGGGTACGGGTTACAGTTTAGGGTTTAGGGTTACAGTTAGGGTACGGGTTACGGTTAGGATACGGGTAGGGTTAGTGTACGGGTTATGGTATGAGTTATGGTATGGGTTAGGGTCAGGTTTTAGGGTTTAGGGTTAAGGTTATAGTACGGGTTAGGGTACTTTTAGGGTTGCGGTTAGGTTTAGGGTACGGTTTAAGTTACGGGTGAAGGTACATTTTAAGGTTAGGGTTACGGTACGGGTTAGGGTACGGGTTAGAGTACATGTTAGAGTTTCGGTATTGTTAGGGTAGAGGTTAGGGTTAGGTTTAGGGTACGGGTTAGAGTTAGGGTTAGAGTACGGGTTAGGGTACGGGTTAGGGTTAGGTTTAGGGATAGGTTACGGGTTAGGGGTCGGTTAGCTGAAGGGGTAGGGTTAGGGGTAGGGTTAGGGGTATGGTAGGGGTCTGGGTAGGGTTAGGGTGTAGGGTTAGTGTTTGGGGTTTGGGGTTAATGGTTAAGGTTAAGGTTTAGTGTTTAGGGTTTTGGGATTAGGGTTAAGGGTTAGGGTTTAGGGTTTAGTGTTAATGTTAGGGTTTAGTGTTTAAGGATTAGGGTTTAGGGTTAGGTATAGTGTAGGGTTAGGGTTAGGGTTAGGGTTAGGATTAGGGGTTAAGGTTTAGGATTTAAGGTTAGCGGTTAGTGTTAGGGTTAGGTTTAGACCCCAGTATGCCAGCAGGACTGATGCGCCAGCTGTGCGGCAAATGGAGCAGGGGGCCGAGGTGAGTGCGCCGGCGAGCGGGATTATGGTATCCAGCGTTTTGGCACATGGGGCCTTTGAATGTCACTAGAGACTCGGAGAGCCCTGCCCGTTCTCCTGCCCTGAATGACCGGCGGCGCCCCTAGCGGCCCGCGTGGTGGCGGGTTGGCAGTGTGAGTCTGGCACTGCCGTTTGGGGGTCCCCAATGCCATGCATTGCAGTGCAAGGCCCCTTGGGAGGGGCCCCTCTGGGGCCGTCCTAGAGTTAGTGTTAGCACCCAGGAGTCCGGCAGGCATGATCCGCCAGCTGTGCGGTAGAGGAGGGCCAGGCCGAGGTGAGGGCGCCACCGAGCTGGAGCGTGGGCCAAGCATTTTGGCGCGGGGGGCCTTGGAATGTCGCTGGGGTGTGGAGGGCCCTGCCGGTTCTCCCTCCCTGAATGGCCAGTGGCGCCCCTAGCGGCCCGGTGGGTGGCGGGAAGGCATGGTGAGTACGGCGCTGGGGCTCGTGGGTCCTCAATCCCTGGCGTTGCTGCACCAGGCCCCTTGGGAGGTTCCCCTCAGGGGCCAACCTAGGGTTAGGGTTAGCCCCCAGGAGGCTGGCAGGCCCGATCTGCTGGCTGTGTGAGGAGCGGAGTTGCGGGCCGAGTTTTGGGCGATGGCGAGTGGGAGCTTGGTTCCCAGCGCTTTGGCGCCCTGGGCCTTCGAATGTTGCCATGGCTCATAGTGCCCTGCCCATTCTCCTGCCCTGAATAAGCAGCTGCGACCCTAGCGGGTCCGTTGGTGGTGGGGCGGCAGGGTGAGTCCCGCACTGTGGCTCCGGGATCCCCAATCCCCAGCGTTGCAGCGCCAGGCCCCTTGGAAGAGGCTCCTCCTGGGCTGACCTAGGGTTAGAGTTAGTCCCCAGGAGGCCGGCAGGCCCAATCCTCTGGCTGGGCAGCGAGAGGTGGGAAGGCCGAGGTAATGGCCCTGGCAAGCAGGAGCGTGGGCCCCTGCATTTTCGCGCAGGAGGCTTCAAATGTGGCAGTTTTCTCCAGGGCCCTGACCTTTCTACCACCCTGAATGACCGGCAGCGCCCCTAGCGGCCCGGGTGGCGACAGTGTGGCAGGGTGAGTCAGGCTCTGGGGCTCTGAGTCACCAATCCCAAGCGTTGCAGAGCCAGGCCCCTTGGGATGTGCCCCATGGGGTCGACCTAGGTTTTGGTTAGCCCCCAGGAGCCTGGCAGGCACTATCCACTGGCTCCAGCAAGCAGAGGGGCAGGCCGAGGTGAGGGCGCTGGGGAGCAGGAGCGTGGGAGCCAACTTTTTTGAGTGAGGGGCATTCGAAGGTCGCAGGGGAAATGGAAGGCCTTGCCAGTTCTCCCAACTGAATGACCCGCGGCGCCCCTAGCGGCTTGGGTGGCGGCAGGGCAGCAGGTGAGTCCAGCACTGGGGCTTGGGGGTCTCCAATCCACCGCGTTGCTGCACCAGGCCCCTTGGGAGGGTGCCCTCGGGTGCTGACCTAGGGTTAGGGTCAGACCCCAGGACACCAGAAGGCTCAATCCGCCAGCTGTGCGGCGAAAGGATTAGTGGGTCGAAGTGAGTTCTCTGTGGAGCGGGAGCGTGGGCCCAAGCGTTTTGGCGCCGGGGGCCTTCGAATGTCTTCGGGGACTTGGCGGGCCCTACCCATTCTCCTCCCTGAAAGGCCAGCGGCGCACCTAGCTGACCTGGTGGCGGCGGGGCGGCAGGGTGAGTCAGACGCTTTGGCTCTGGTATCTCCAATCCCCAGCGTTAGGGCGCCAGGCCCCTTGGGAGCGGCCCCTCGGTTGCCAACCTAGGGTTAGGTTTAGCCCCTAGGAGGCTGGCAGGCCCTATTCACCAGCTATGTGGATAGCGGAGTGGCGGAGTGAGTTGAGGGCGCTGGTGAGCGGGAGCGTGGGTCCGGGCGTTTTGACGCCGGGGGCCTTTGAAGGTCACCGTGTCTCAGAGGGCCCTGCCCTTTCTCCCTCCCTGAATAATGGCAGCACCCCAAGACCCTGGGTGGCAGCTGGGCAGCAAGGTGAGTCCGGTGCTGGGGCTCAGGGGTCCCCAATCCCAGGCGTTGCGTCCCCAGGCCCATTGGGAGGGGCCCCTCGGGGGCTAATCTAGTGTTGCGGTTACCCCCAGAAGGCCAGTGGACCCGATCAGCGGCTGTACAACAAGCGGAGGGTTGCCCCGAGTTGAGGGCGCTGGCGAGCCTGAGCATGACCCCAAGCGCTTTAGCGCGGGGGGCCTTCAAAGGTCAGCGGGGGCTCGGAGGGCCCTGCCTTTTCTCCTACACTGAATAAATGGCAGCGCCCCTAGAGGCCCGTGTGGGGCGGGGCGGCAGGGTGCATCTGGCGCTTGGGCTTGGGGGTCCCCAATCCCCGGTGTTGCAGCGCCAGGCCCCTTAGGATGGGAACCTCAGGGGCCGTCCTAGGGTTAGGGTTAGCGCCCAGGAGGCCAGCAGGCCTGATCCGCCTGCTGTGCAAGGAGCGGAGGTATGGGCCGAGTTGAGGGCGATGGCGAGCGAGAGCTTTGGCCCCAGCGTTTTGGCACGCTGGGCCTTGGAATGTTGCCATGGCTTGGAGGGCCTTGCCCCTTCTCCTTCCCTGAATAAACAGCGGCACCCTAGCAGCTCTGTTGGCGGTGGGGGGGGAGGGTGAGTCCCGTGCTGCGGCTCGGGGTCCCCATCCCCAGTGTTGCGACGCCAGGCCACTTGGGAGGGGCTCGTAGGGGGCTGACCTAGGGTTAGAGTTAGCACCCAAGAGGCGGCAGGCCCAATCCTCTGGCTGGGCGGCAAGAGATGCGGGCCGAGTTGAGGGTGCTGGTGAACATGAGCGTGGGCTCAAGCGTTTTGATTCTGGGTGCCTTCGAACATAGGCGGGGGTTCGGAGGGCCCTGCCCATTCTCCCACCCTAAATGAACGGCGGCGCCCCTAGCGGCCCGTGTGAGGCGGGGCGCCAGGGTGCATCCGGCACTGGGTCTTGGGGGTCCCCAATTCACGGCGTTGCGAAGCCAGGCCCCTTGGTTAGGGCCCCTCCGGGGCCGACCTATGGTTAGGGTTAGCTCCCAGGAGGCCGTCAGGCCCTGGGCCTTCGAATGTTGCCATGGCTCGAAGGGCCCTGCCCGTTCTCCTGCCCTGAATAACCAGTGGCGCCCTTAGAGGCTCCGTTGGCGGTGGGGCGGCAGGGGGAGTCCGGCGCTGCGGCTCGGGGATCCTCAATCCCCAGCGTTGCAGGGCCAGGCCCCTTGGGAGGGGCTCGTAGGGGGCCGACCTAGAGTTAGAGTTAGAGTTAGCACCCAGGAGGCCGGCAGGCCCAATCCTCTGGCTGGGCGATGAGGGGTGCCCGGACTGATGTAAAGGCTCTGGCGAGCGGGAGCGTGGGCCCCTGCAATTTGGCGGGAGGCTTCAAATGTCACCAGTTTCTCCAGGGCCCTGTCCCTTCTCCTGCCCTGAATGACTGGCGGCGCCCCTAGCGGCCTGGGTGGCGGGGTTGTGGCAGGGTGGGTCTGGCTCTGGGGCTTGGGGTTCCCGATCCCTGGTGTAGCGGCAGGAGGACTCTTGGGAGGGGCCCCTGGGGGGCCGACCTAGGGTTAGGGTTAGCCCCCAGGAGGCCGGCAGGCCCTATCTGCCCGCTGTGCGGCGAGTAGAAGGGCTAGCCAAGGTGAGGGCGTTGGGGAGTGGGAGCGTGGGCACCAGCGTTTTGGTGCGGGGAGCCTTTAAAGGTCACCATGGCTCAGAAGTCCCTGCCCCTTCTCACTCCCTGAATGAACAGCGGCGCCCCTAGCGGCCCAGGTGGCTATAGTGGGTCAGGGTTTGTCTGGTTCTGGGGCTCTGAGTCACCAATCCCCAGCGTTGCAGAGCCAGGCCCCTTGGGATGTGCCCCACGGGGCCGACCTAGGGTTTTGGTTAGCCCCCAGGAGCCTGGCAGGCCCTATCCACCTGCTCTGAATCAAGCGGAGGGGCGGGCCGAGGTGAGGGCGCTGAGAGCAGGAGCATGGGAGCCAACGTTTTTCCACGCGGGGCCTTTGAAAGTCAGCGCGGGCTCGGAGGTCCCTGCCCGTTCTCCTGTCCTGATTGACCCGTGGTCCCCTAGCGGCTTGGGCGGCTGAAGGGCAGCAGGGTGAGTCCGGCACTTGGGCACGGGGTCCCCATCTCCAGCGTTGCGACGCCAGTCCCCTGGGGAAGGGCCCCTTGGGGGCCGACCTATGGTTAGGGTTAGCCCCCAGGAGCCACGCAGGCCCGATACACCACCTGTGCATCAAGAGGACAGTTGGGCCGAAGTGAGGGTGCTGGTGAACATGAGCCTGGGCCCAAGCGTTTTGGTTCTGGGCGCCTTCGAAGGTCGGCGGGGGTTCGGAGGGCCCTGCCCTTTCTCCTGCCCTGAATAACCAGTGATGCCCCTAGCGGCTCCGTTGGCAGTGGGATGGCAGGGTGTGTCCGTGCTGCGGCTCAGGGATCCCCAATCCCCAGCGTTGCGGGGCCAGGCCCCTTGGGAGGGGCTCCTCGTGGGCCGACCTAGGGTTAGAGTTAGCCCCCAGGAGGCCAGCAGGCCGATCCTCTGGCTGGGCGGCGAGAGGTTGGCGGGCCGAGGTAAGGGCGCTGGGGAGTGGGATTGTCGGCCCCTGCATTTTGGCACAGGAGTCTTCAAATGTCGCCATTTTCTCCAGGGCCCTGTCAGTTCTCCTGCCCTGAATGACCAGCAGCGCCCCTAGCGGCCTGGGTGGCAGCGTTCTGGGAGGGTGAGTCTGGCTCTGGGGCTTGTGGTCCCAGATCCCAGGTGTAGTGGCACCAGGACCCTTGGGAGGAGCCCCTGGGGGGCCGACCTAGGGTTAGGGTTAGCCCCCAGGAGGCCGGCAGGCCCTATCTGCCCGCTGTGCGGCGAGTAGAAGGGCTAGCCGAGGTGAGGGCGCTGGGGAGTGGGAGCGTGGGCACCAGCGTTTTGGTGCGGGGAGCCTTTAAAGGTCACCATGGGCTCAGAAGTCCCTGCCCCTTCTCACTCCCTGAATGAACAGCGGCGCCCCTAGCGGCCCAGGTGGCTATAGTGGGTCAGGGTTTGTCTGGCTCTGGGGCTCTGAGTCACCAATCCCCAGCGTTGCAGAGCCAGGCCCCTTGGGATGTGCCCCACGGGGCCGACCTAGGGTTTTGGTTAGCCCCCAGGAGCCTGGCAGGCCCTATCCACCGGCTCTGAATCAAGCGGAGGGGCGGGCCGAGGTGAGGGCGCTGAGAGCAGGAGCATGGGAGCCAACGTTTTTGCGCGCGGGGCCTTCGAAGGTCAGCGCGGGCTCGGAGGTCCCTGCCCGTTCTCCTGTCCTGATTGACCCGTGGTCCCCCAGCGGCTTGGGCGGCTGAAGGGCAGCAGGGTGAGTCCGGCACTTGGGCACGGGGTCCCCATCCCCCGCGTTGGGACGCCAGTCCCCTGGGGAAGGGCCCCTTGGGGGCCGACCTATGGTTAGGGTTAGCCCCCAGGAGCCACGCAGGCCTGATACACCACCTGTGCATCGAGAGGACAGTTGGGCCGAAGTGAGGGTGCTGGTGAACATGAGCCTGGGCCCAAGCGTTTTGGTTCGGGGCGCCTTCGAATGTCGGCGGGGGGTCAGAGGGCCCTGGCTGTTCTCCCACCCTGAATGAATGGCGGCGCCCCTAGCGGCCCGTGTGAGGCGGGTCGCCAGGGTGCATCCGGCACTGGGTCTTGGGGGTCCCCAATCCCCGGCGTTGCGATGCCGGGCCCCTTGGGGAGGGCCCCTCGGGGGCCGACCTATGGTTAGGGTTAGCTCCCAGGAGGCCGGCAGGCCCTGGGCCTTCGAATGTTGCCATGGCTCGAAGGGCCCTGCCCGTTCTCCTGCCCTGAATAACCAGCGGCGCCCTTAGCAGCTCCGTTGGCGGTGGGGCGGCGGGGGGGAGTCCCACGCTGCGGCTCGGGGATCCCCAGTCCCCAGCGTTGCGGGGCCAGGCCCCTTGGGAGGGGCTCATAAGGGGCCGACCTAGGTTTAGAGTTAGCACCCAGGAGGCGGCACGCCCAATCCTCTGGCTGGTCGGCGAGAGGTGCGCGGGCCGAGGTAAAGGCTCTGGCGAGCGGGAGCCTGGGCCCCTGCATTTTGGCGGGAGGCTTCAAATGTTTCTGGTTTCTCCTAGGCCCTGTCCGCTCTCCCGCCCTGAATGACCGGCGGCGCCCCTAGCGGCCCGGGTGGGGACAGTGCGGCAGGGTGAGTCTGGCTCTGGGGCTCTGAGTCACCAATCCCCAGCGTGGCAGAGCCAGGCCCCTTGGGATGTGCCCCACGGGGCCGACCTAGGGTTATGGTTAACCCCAGAAGCTTGGCAGGCCCTATCCACCGGCTCTGAATCAAGCGGAGGGGCGGGCCGAGGTGAGGGCACTGGGAGCAGGAGCATGGGAGCCAACGTTTTTGCGCGGGGGGCCTTTGAAGGTCCCTGCCCGTTCTCCTGTCCTGATTGACCGGTGGTCCCCTAGTGGCTTGGGTGGCTGAAGGGCAGCAGGGTGAGTCCAGCACTTTGACACGGGGTCCCCATCCCCAGCGTTGCGTCGCCAGGACCCTTGGGAAGGGCCCCTCGGGGGCTGACCTATGGTTAGGGTTAGCCCCCGGAGCCCCGCAGGCCCGATACACCACCTGTGCATCGAGCGGAGAGTTGGGCCGAGGTGAGGGTGCTGGTGAACGTGAGCCAGGGCCCAAGGGTTTTGGTTCGGGGCGCCTTCGAAGGTCGGCGGGGGTTCGGAGGGCCGTGCCAGTTCTCCCACGCTGAATGAACGGCGGCGCCCCTAGCGGCCAGGGTGGGGAGGGGCGATACGGCGCATCCGGTGCTGGGGCTTGGGGGTCCCCAATCCCCGGCGATGCGGCGCCAGGCCCCTTGGGAGAGGCCCCTCGGGGGCAACCTAGGGTTAGGTTTAGCCCCCAGGAGGCCAGCAGGCCCTATTCGCCAGCTGTGTGGAGAGTGGAGTGGCGGACGGAGGTGAGGGCGCTGGTGAGTGCGAGGGTGGGTCTGCCGTTTTTGCGCGGGGGGGCCTTCGAAGGTCTCCGTGTCTTGGAGGGCCCTGCCTGTTCTCCCGCCCTGAATGATAGGCAACACCCCAGGCCCCCGGGTGGCGGCTGGGCGGCAGGGTGAGTCAGGTGTTGAGGTTCGGGGTCCCCAATCCCCGGCGTTGCTGCGCCAAGCCCCTTGGGAGTGGACCCTTGGGGATCGATCTAGGCTCATGGTTAGCCCCCAGGAGGCCGGTGGACCCGATCAGCGGCTGTGCGGCACGCTGAGGGTTGCGACGAGGTGAGGGCACTGGCGAGACTGAGCATGAGCCCAAGCTTTTTAGTGCGGGGGGCCTTCGAAGGTCGGTGGGGGCTCGGAAGGACCTGCCCGTTCTCCCACCCTGAATGAATGGCTGCACCCCTAGCTCCACGTGTGGGGCATGGCGGCAAGGTGCATCCAGCACTGGGGCTTGGGGGTTCCCAATCCCTGGTGTTGCGGCGCCAGGCCCCTTAGGAAAGGACCCTCAGGGGCCATCCTAGGGTTAGGATTAGAGCCCAAGAGGCCGGCAGGCCCGATCTGCCAGCTGTGCGAGGAGTGGAGATGCGGGCCCAGTTGAGGCCAATGGCAAGCAGGAGCATGGTCCCCAGCGTTTTGGCGTCCTGGGCCTTCGAATGTTGCCATGAGTCGGAGGGCCCTGCCCGATCTCCTGCCCTGATTGACCGGCGGGGCCTCTAGCGGCTCAGGTTGCTGAGGGGCAGCAGGGTGAGTCCGGCACATGGGCTCGGGGTCCCCATCCCCAGCATTGTGACACCAGGCCCCTTGGGAAGGGCCCCTCGGGGGCCAACCTATGGTTAGGGTTAGCCTCCAGGAGCCCCGCAGGCCCGATACACCACCTGCGCGTCGAGGGGAGAGTTGGGCCGAGGTAAGGGTGCTGGTGAACATGAGCCTGGGCCCAAGCGTTTTGGTTCGGTGCGCCTTCGAATGTCGGTAGGGGTTCGGAGGGCCCTCCAGTTCTCCCACCCTGAATGATAGGCAACACCCCAGGCCCCCGGGTGGCGGCTGGGCGGCAGGGTGAGTCAGGTGTTGAGGTTCGGGGTCCCCAATCCCCGGCGTTGCTGCGCCAAGCCCCTTGGGAGTGGACCCTTGGGGATCGATCTAGGCTCATGGTTAGCCCCCAGGAGGCCGGTGGACCCGATCAGCGGCTGTGCGGCACGCTGAGGGTTGCGACGAGGTGAGGGCACTGGCGAGACTGAGCATGAGCCCAAGCTTTTTAGTGCGGGGGGCCTTCGAAGGTCGGTGGGGGCTCGGAAGGACCTGCCCGTTCTCCCACCCTGAATGAATGGCTGCACCCCTAGCTCCACGTGTGGGGCATGGCGGCAAGGTGCATCCAGCGCTGGGGCTTGGGGGTTCCCAATCCCTGGCGTTGCGGCGCCAGGCCCCTTAGGAAAGGACCCTCAGGGGCCATCCTAGGGTTAGGATTAGAGCCCAAGAGGCCGGCAGGCCCGATCTGCCAGCTGTGCGAGGAGTGGAGATGCGGGCCCAGTTGAGGCCAATGGCAAGCAGGAGCATGGTCCCCAGCGTTTTGGCGTCCTGGGCCTTCGAATGTTGCCATGGGTCGGAGGGCCCTGCCCGATCTCCTGCCCTGATTGACCGGCGGGGCCTCTAGCGGCTCGGGTTGCTGAGGGGCAGCAGGGTGAGTCCGGCACATGGGCTCGGGGTCCCCATCCCCAGCATTGTGACACCAGGCCCCTTGGGAAGGGCCCCTCGGGGGCCAACCTATGGTTAGGGTTAGCCTCCAGGAGCCCCGCAGGCCCGATACACCACCTGCGCGTCGAGGGGAGAGTTGGGCCGAGGTGAGGGTGCTGGTGAACATGAGCCTGGGCCCAAGCGTTTTGGTTCGGTGCGCCTTCGAATGTCGGTAGGGGTTCAGAGGGCCCTCCAGTTCTCCCACCCTGAATGAATGGCGGCGCCCCTAGGGGCCCGTGTGGGGCGGGGCGGCAGCGTGCATCAGGCGCTGGGGCCTGGGGGTCCCCAATCCCTGGCGTTGCGGCTCCAGGCCCCTTAGGAAGGGAGCTTCAGGGGCTGTCCTAGGGTTAGGGTTAGCACCCAGGAGGCTGGCAGGCCCAAGTCGCCGGCTGTGCGAGGAGCGGAGGTGCGGGCCAGGTTGAGGGCGATGCCCAGCAGGAGCGTGGTCCCCAGCATTTTGGCTCCCTGGGCCTTCAAATGTTGCGATGGCTCGGAGGGCCCTGCCCTTTCTCCTGCCCTGAATAACCAGCGACGCCCCTAGCGGCTCCGTTGGCAGTGGGGCAGCGGGGTGAGTCCCGCGCTGCGGCTCGGGGATCCCCAATCCCCAGCGTTGCGGGGCCAGGCCCCTTGGGAGGGGCTCCTCGTGGGCCGACCTAGGGTTAGAGTTAGCACCCAGGAGGCCGGCAGGCCCAATCCTCTGGCTGGGCGGCGAGAGGTGGGTGGGCGGAGGTAAAGGCGCTGGCGAACGGGAGCCTGGGCCCCTGCATTTTGGCACGGGAGGCTTCAAATGTCTCCGGTTTCTCCAGGGCCCTGTCCCTTCTCCCGCCCTGAATGACTGGCGGCGCCCCTAGCGGCCTGGGTGGCGGGGTTGTGGCAGGGTGGGTCTGGCTCTGGGGCTTGGGGTCCCCGATCCCTGGTGTAGCGGCAGGAGGACTCTTGGGAGGGGCCCCTGGGGGGCCGACCTAGGGTTAGGGTTAGCCCCCAGGAGGCCGGCAGGCCCTATCTGCCCGCTGTGCGGCGAGTAGAAGGGCTAGCCGAGGTGAGGGCGCTGGGGAGTGGGAGCGTGGGCACCAGCGTTTTGGTGCGGGGAGCCTTTAAAGGTCACCATGGGCTCAGAAGTCCCTGCCCCTTCTCACTCCCTGAATGAACAGCGGCGCCCCTAGCGGCCCAGGTGGCTATAGTGGGTCAGGGTTTGTCTGGCTCTGGGGCTCTGAGTCACCAATCCCCAGCGTTGCAGAGCCAGGCCCCTTGGGATGTGCCCCACGGGGCCGACCTAGGGTTTTGGTTAGCCCCCAGGAGCCTGGCAGGCCCTATCCACCGGCTCTGAATCAAGCGGAGGGGCGGGCCGAGGTGAGGGCGCTGAGAGCAGGAGCATGGGAGCCAACGTTTTTGCGCGCGGGGCCTTCGAAGGTCAGCGCGGGCTCGGAGGTCCCTGCCCGTTCTCCTGTCCTGATTGACCCGTGGTCCCCCAGCGGCTTGGGCGGCTGAAGGGCAGCAGGGTGAGTCCGGCACTTGGGCACGGGGTCCCCATCCCCCGCGTTGGGACGCCAGTCCCCTGGGGAAGGGCCCCTTGGGGGCCGACCTATGGTTAGGGTTAGCCCCCAGGAGCCACGCAGGCCCGATACACCACCTGTGCATCGAGAGGACAGTTGGGCCGAAGTGAGGGTGCTGGTGAACATGAGCCTGGGCCCAAGCGTTTTGGTTCGGGGCGCCTTCGAATGTCGGCGGGGGGTCAGAGGGCCCTGGCTGTTCTCCCACCCTGAATGAATGGCGGCGCCCCTAGCGGCCCGTGTGAGGCGGGTCGCCAGGGTGCATCCGGCACTGGGTCTTGGGGGTCCCCAATCCCCGGCGTTGCGATGCCGGGCCCCTTGGGGAGGGCCCCTCGGGGGCCGACCTATGGTTAGGGTTAGCTCCCAGGAGGCCGGCAGGCCCTGGGCCTTCGAATGTTGCCATGGCTCGAAGGGCCCTGCCCGTTCTCCTGCCCTGAATAACCAGCGGCGCCCTTAGCAGCTCCGTTGGCGGTGGGGCGGCGGGGGGGAGTCCCGCGCTGCGGCTCGGGGATCCCCAGTCCCCAGCGTTGCGGGGCCAGGCCCCTTGGGAGGGGCTCATAAGGGGCCGACCTAGGTTTAGAGTTAGCACCCAGGAGGCGGCAGGCCCAATCCTCTGGCTGGTCGGCGAGAGGTGCGCGGGCCGAGGTAAAGGCTCTGGCGAGCGGGAGCCTGGGCCCCTGCATTTTGGCGGGAGGCTTCAAATGTTTCTGGTTTCTCCTAGGCCCTGTCCGCTCTCCCGCCCTGAATGACCGGCGGCGCCCCGAGCGGCCCGGGTGGGGACAGTGCGGCAGGGTGAGTCTGGCTCTGGGGCTCTGAGTCACCAATCCCCAGCGTGGCAGAGCCAGGCCCCTTGGGATGTGCCCCACGGGGCCGACCTAGGGTTATGGTTAACCCCAGAAGCTTGGCAGGCCCTATCCACCGGCTCTGAATCAAGCGGAGGGGCGGGCCGAGGTGAGGGCACTGGGAGCAGGAGCATGGGAGCCAACGTTTTTGCGCGGGGGGCCTTTGAAGGTCCCTGCCCGTTCTCCTGTCCTGATTGACCGGTGGTCCCCTAGTGGCTTGGGTGGCTGAAGGGCAGCAGGGTGAGTCCAGCACTTTGACACGGGGTCCCCATCCCCAGCGTTGCGTCGCCAGGACCCTTGGGAAGGGCCCCTCGGGGGCTGACCTATGGTTAGGGTTAGCCCCCGGAGCCCCGCAGGCCCGATACACCACCTGTGCATCGAGCGGAGAGTTGGGCCGAGGTGAGGGTGCTGGTGAACGTGAGCCAGGGCCCAAGGGTTTTGGTTCGGGGCGCCTTCGAAGGTCGGCGGGGGTTCGGAGGGCCGTGCCAGTTCTCCCACGCTGAATGAACGGCGGCGCCCCTAGCGGCCAGGGTGGGGAGGGGCGATACGGCGCATCCGGTGCTGGGGCTTGGGGGTCCCCAATCCCCGGCGATGCGGCGCCAGGCCCCTTGGGAGAGGCCCCTCGGGGGCAACCTAGGGTTAGGTTTAGCCCCCAGGAGGCCAGCAGGCCCTATTCGCCAGCTGTGTGGAGAGTGGAGTGGCGGACGGAGGTGAGGGCGCTGGTGAGTGCGAGGGTGGGTCTGCCGTTTTTGCGCGGGGGGGCCTTCGAAGGTCTCCGTGTCTTGGAGGGCCCTGCCTGTTCTCCCGCCCTGAATGATAGGCAACACCCCAGGCCCCCGGGTGGCGGCTGGGCGGCAGGGTGAGTCAGGTGTTGAGGTTCGGGGTCCCCAATCCCCGGCGTTGCTGCGCCAAGCCCCTTGGGAGTGGACCCTTGGGGATCGATCTAGGCTCATGGTTAGCCCCCAGGAGGCCGGTGGACCCGATCAGCGGCTGTGCGGCACGCTGAGGGTTGCGACGAGGTGAGGGCACTGGCGAGACTGAGCATGAGCCCAAGCTTTTTAGTGCGGGGGGCCTTCGAAGGTCGGTGGGGGCTCGGAAGGACCTGCCCGTTCTCCCACCCTGAATGAATGGCTACACCCCTAGCTCCACGTGTGGGGCATGGCGGCAAGGTGCATCCAGCACTGGGGCTTGGGGGTTCCCAATCCCTGGCGTTGCGGCGCCAGGCCCCTTAGGAAAGGACCCTCAGGGGCCATCCTAGGGTTAGGATTAGAGCCCAAGAGGCCGGCAGGCCCGATCTGCCAGCTGTGCGAGGAGTGGAGATGCGGGCCCAGTTGAGGCCAATGGCAAGCAGGAGCATGGTCCCCAGCGTTTTGGCGTCCTGGGCCTTCGAATGTTGCCATGAGTCGGAGGGCCCTGCCCGATCTCCTGCCCTGATTGACCGGCGGGGCCTCTAGCGGCTCAGGTTGCTGAGGGGCAGCAGGGTGAGTCCGGCACATGGGCTCGGGGTCCCCATCCCCAGCATTGTGACACCAGGCCCCTTGGGAAGGGCCCCTCGGGGGCCAACCTATGGTTAGGGTTAGCCTCCAGGAGCCCCGCAGGCCCGATACACCACCTGCGCGTCGAGGGGAGAGTTGGGCCGAGGTAAGGGTGCTGGTGAACATGAGCCTGGGCCCAAGCGTTTTGGTTCGGTGCGCCTTCGAATGTCGGTAGGGGTTCGGAGGGCCCTCCAGTTCTCCCACCCTGAATGATAGGCAACACCCCAGGCCCCCGGGTGGCGGCTGGGCGGCAGGGTGAGTCAGGTGTTGAGGTTCGGGGTCCCCAATCCCCGGCGTTGCTGCGCCAAGCCCCTTGGGAGTGGACCCTTGGGGATCGATCTAGGCTCATGGTTAGCCCCCAGGAGGCCGGTGGACCCGATCAGCGGCTGTGCGGCACGCTGAGGGTTGCGACGAGGTGAGGGCACTGGCGAGACTGAGCATGAGCCCAAGCTTTTTAGTGCGGGGGGCCTTCGAAGGTCGGTGGGGGCTCGGAAGGACCTGCCCGTTCTCCCACCCTGAATGAATGGCTGCACCCCTAGCTCCACGTGTGGGGCATGGCGGCAAGGTGCATCCAGCGCTGGGGCTTGGGGGTTCCCAATCCCTGGCGTTGCGGCGCCAGGCCCCTTAGGAAAGGACCCTCAGGGGCCATCCTAGGGTTAGGATTAGAGCCCAAGAGGCCGGCAGGCCCGATCTGCCAGCTGTGCGAGGAGTGGAGATGCGGGCCCAGTTGAGGCCAATGGCAAGCAGGAGCATGGTCCCCAGCGTTTTGGCGTCCTGGGCCTTCGAATGTTGCCATGGGTCGGAGGGCCCTGCCCGATCTCCTGCCCTGATTGACCGGCGGGGCCTCTAGCGGCTCGGGTTGCTGAGGGGCAGCAGGGTGAGTCCGGCACATGGGCTCGGGGTCCCCATCCCCAGCATTGTGACACCAGGCCCCTTGGGAAGGGCCCCTCGGGGGCCAACCTATGGTTAGGGTTAGCCTCCAGGAGCCCCGCAGGCCCGATACACCACCTGCGCGTCGAGGGGAGAGTTGGGCCGAGGTGAGGGTGCTGGTGAACATGAGCCTGGGCCCAAGCGTTTTGGTTCGGTGCGCCTTCGAATGTCGGTAGGGGTTCGGAGGGCCCTCCAGTTCTCCCACCCTGAATGAATGGCGGCGCCCCTAGGGGCCCGTGTGGGGCGGGGCGGCAGCGTGCATCAGGCGCTGGGGCCTGGGGGTCCCCAATCCCTGGCGTTGCGGCTCCAGGCCCCTTAGGAAGGGAGCTTCAGGGGCTGTCCTAGGGTTAGGGTTAGCACCCAGGAGGCTGGCAGGCCCAAGTCGCCGGCTGTGCGAGGAGCGGAGGTGCGGGCCAGGTTGAGGGCGATGCCCAGCAGGAGCGTGGTCCCCAGCATTTTGGCTCCCTGGGCCTTCAAATGTTGCGATGGCTCGGAGGGCCCTGCCCTTTCTCCTGCCCTGAATAACCAGCGACGCCCCTAGCGGCTCCGTTGGCAGTGGGGCAGCGGGGTGAGTCCCGCGCTGCGGCTCGGGGATCCCCAATCCCCAGCGTTGCGGGGCCAGGCCCCTTGGGAGGGGCTCCTCGTGGGCCGACCTAGGGTTAGAGTTAGCACCCAGGAGGCCGGCAGGCCCAATCCTCTGGCTGGGCGGCGAGAGGTGGGTGGGCGGAGGTAAAGGCGCTGGCGAACGGGAGCCTGGGCCCCTGCATTTTGGCACGGAGGCTTCAAATGTCTCCGGTTTCTCCAGGGCCCTGTCCCTTCTCCCGCCCTGAATGACTGGCGGCGCCCCTAGCGGCCTGGGTGGCGGGGTTGTGGCAGGGTGGGTCTGGCTCTGGGGCTTGGGGTCCCCGATCCCTGGTGTAGCGGCAGGAGGACTCTTGGGAGGGGCCCCTGGGGGGCCGACCTAGGGTTAGGGTTAGCCCCCAGGAGGCCGGCAGGCCCTATCTGCCCGCTGTGCGGCGAGTAGAAGGGCTAGCCGAGGTGAGGGCGCTGGGGAGTGGGAGCGTGGGCACCAGCGTTTTGGTGCGGGGAGCCTTTAAAGGTCACCATGGGCTCAGAAGTCCCTGCCCCTTCTCACTCCCTGAATGAACAGCGGCGCCCCTAGCGGCCCAGGTGGCTATAGTGGGTCAGGGTTTGTCTGGCTCTGGGGCTCTGAGTCACCAATCCCCAGCGTTGCAGAGCCAGGCCCCTTGGGATGTGCCCCACGGGGCCGACCTAGGGTTTTGGTTAGCCCCCAGGAGCCTGGCAGGCCCTATCCACCGGCTCTGAATCAAGCGGAGGGGCGGGCCGAGGTGAGGGCGCTGAGAGCAGGAGCATGGGAGCCAACGTTTTTGCGCGCGGGGCCTTCGAAGGTCAGCGCGGGCTCGGAGGTCCCTGCCCGTTCTCCTGTCCTGATTGACCCGTGGTCCCCCAGCGGCTTGGGCGGCTGAAGGGCAGCAGGGTGAGTCCGGCACTTGGGCACGGGGTCCCCATCCCCCGCGTTGGGACGCCAGTCCCCTGGGGAAGGGCCCCTTGGGGGCCGACCTATGGTTAGGGTTAGCCCCCAGGAGCCACGCAGGCCCGATACACCACCTGTGCATCGAGAGGACAGTTGGGCCGAAGTGAGGGTGCTGGTGAACATGAGCCTGGGCCCAAGCGTTTTGGTTCGGGGCGCCTTCGAATGTCGGCGGGGGGTCAGAGGGCCCTGGCTGTTCTCCCACCCTGAATGAATGGCGGCGCCCCTAGCGGCCCGTGTGAGGCGGGTCGCCAGGGTGCATCCGGCACTGGGTCTTGGGGGTCCCCAATCCCCGGCGTTGCGATGCCGGGCCCCTTGGGGAGGGCCCCTCGGGGGCCGACCTATGGTTAGGGTTAGCTCCCAGGAGGCCGGCAGGCCCTGGGCCTTCGAATGTTGCCATGGCTCGAAGGGCCCTGCCCGTTCTCCTGCCCTGAATAACCAGCGGCGCCCTTAGCAGCTCCGTTGGCGGTGGGGCGGCGGGGGGGAGTCCCGCGCTGCGGCTCGGGGATCCCCAGTCCCCAGCGTTGCGGGGCCAGGCCCCTTGGGAGGGGCTCATAAGGGGCCGACCTAGGTTTAGAGTTAGCACCCAGGAGGCGGCAGGCCCAATCCTCTGGCTGGTCGGCGAGAGGTGCGCGGGCCGAGGTAAAGGCTCTGGCGAGCGGGAGCCTGGGCCCCTGCATTTTGGCGGGAGGCTTCAAATGTTTCTGGTTTCTCCTAGGCCCTGTCCGCTCTCCCGCCCTGAATGACCGGCGGCGCCCCGAGCGGCCCGGGTGGGGACAGTGCGGCAGGGTGAGTCTGGCTCTGGGGCTCTGAGTCACCAATCCCCAGCGTGGCAGAGCCAGGCCCCTTGGGATGTGCCCCACGGGGCCGACCTAGGGTTATGGTTAACCCCAGAAGCTTGGCAGGCCCTATCCACCGGCTCTGAATCAAGCGGAGGGGCGGGCCGAGGTGAGGGCACTGGGAGCAGGAGCATGGGAGCCAACGTTTTTGCGCGGGGGGCCTTTGAAGGTCCCTGCCCGTTCTCCTGTCCTGATTGACCGGTGGTCCCCTAGTGGCTTGGGTGGCTGAAGGGCAGCAGGGTGAGTCCAGCACTTTGACACGGGGTCCCCATCCCCAGCGTTGCGTCGCCAGGACCCTTGGGAAGGGCCCCTCGGGGGCTGACCTATGGTTAGGGTTAGCCCCCGGAGCCCCGCAGGCCCGATACACCACCTGTGCATCGAGCGGAGAGTTGGGCCGAGGTGAGGGTGCTGGTGAACGTGAGCCAGGGCCCAAGGGTTTTGGTTCGGGGCGCCTTCGAAGGTCGGCGGGGGTTCGGAGGGCCGTGCCAGTTCTCCCACGCTGAATGAACGGCGGCGCCCCTAGCGGCCAGGGTGGGGAGGGGCGATACGGCGCATCCGGTGCTGGGGCTTGGGGGTCCCCAATCCCCGGCGATGCGGCGCCAGGCCCCTTGGGAGAGGCCCCTCGGGGGCAACCTAGGGTTAGGTTTAGCCCCCAGGAGGCCAGCAGGCCCTATTCGCCAGCTGTGTGGAGAGTGGAGTGGCGGACGGAGGTGAGGGCGCTGGTGAGTGCGAGGGTGGGTCTGCCGTTTTTGCGCGGGGGGGCCTTCGAAGGTCTCCGTGTCTTGGAGGGCCCTGCCTGTTCTCCCGCCCTGAATGATAGGCAACACCCCAGGCCCCCGGGTGGCGGCTGGGCGGCAGGGTGAGTCAGGTGTTGAGGTTCGGGGTCCCCAATCCCCGGCGTTGCTGCGCCAAGCCCCTTGGGAGTGGACCCTTGGGGATCGATCTAGGCTCATGGTTAGCCCCCAGGAGGCCGGTGGACCCGATCAGCGGCTGTGCGGCACGCTGAGGGTTGCGACGAGGTGAGGGCACTGGCGAGACTGAGCATGAGCCCAAGCTTTTTAGTGCGGGGGGCCTTCGAAGGTCGGTGGGGGCTCGGAAGGACCTGCCCGTTCTCCCACCCTGAATGAATGGCTACACCCCTAGCTCCACGTGTGGGGCATGGCGGCAAGGTGCATCCAGCACTGGGGCTTGGGGGTTCCCAATCCCTGGCGTTGCGGCGCCAGGCCCCTTAGGAAAGGACCCTCAGGGGCCATCCTAGGGTTAGGATTAGAGCCCAAGAGGCCGGCAGGCCCGATCTGCCAGCTGTGCGAGGAGTGGAGATGCGGGCCCAGTTGAGGCCAATGGCAAGCAGGAGCATGGTCCCCAGCGTTTTGGCGTCCTGGGCCTTCGAATGTTGCCATGAGTCGGAGGGCCCTGCCCGATCTCCTGCCCTGATTGACCGGCGGGGCCTCTAGCGGCTCAGGTTGCTGAGGGGCAGCAGGGTGAGTCCGGCACATGGGCTCGGGGTCCCCATCCCCAGCATTGTGACACCAGGCCCCTTGGGAAGGGCCCCTCGGGGGCCAACCTATGGTTAGGGTTAGCCTCCAGGAGCCCCGCAGGCCCGATACACCACCTGCGCGTCGAGGGGAGAGTTGGGCCGAGGTAAGGGTGCTGGTGAACATGAGCCTGGGCCCAAGCGTTTTGGTTCGGTGCGCCTTCGAATGTCGGTAGGGGTTCGGAGGGCCCTCCAGTTCTCCCACCCTGAATGATAGGCAACACCCCAGGCCCCCGGGTGGCGGCTGGGCGGCAGGGTGAGTCAGGTGTTGAGGTTCGGGGTCCCCAATCCCCGGCGTTGCTGCGCCAAGCCCCTTGGGAGTGGACCCTTGGGGATCGATCTAGGCTCATGGTTAGCCCCCAGGAGGCCGGTGGACCCGATCAGCGGCTGTGCGGCACGCTGAGGGTTGCGACGAGGTGAGGGCACTGGCGAGACTGAGCATGAGCCCAAGCTTTTTAGTGCGGGGGGCCTTCGAAGGTCGGTGGGGGCTCGGAAGGACCTGCCCGTTCTCCCACCCTGAATGAATGGCTGCACCCCTAGCTCCACGTGTGGGGCATGGCGGCAAGGTGCATCCAGCGCTGGGGCTTGGGGGTTCCCAATCCCTGGCGTTGCGGCGCCAGGCCCCTTAGGAAAGGACCCTCAGGGGCCATCCTAGGGTTAGGATTAGAGCCCAAGAGGCCGGCAGGCCCGATCTGCCAGCTGTGCGAGGAGTGGAGATGCGGGCCCAGTTGAGGCCAATGGCAAGCAGGAGCATGGTCCCCAGCGTTTTGGCGTCCTGGGCCTTCGAATGTTGCCATGGGTCGGAGGGCCCTGCCCGATCTCCTGCCCTGATTGACCGGCGGGGCCTCTAGCGGCTCGGGTTGCTGAGGGGCAGCAGGGTGAGTCCGGCACATGGGCTCGGGGTCCCCATCCCCAGCATTGTGACACCAGGCCCCTTGGGAAGGGCCCCTCGGGGGCCAACCTATGGTTAGGGTTAGCCTCCAGGAGCCCCGCAGGCCCGATACACCACCTGCGCGTCGAGGGGAGAGTTGGGCCGAGGTGAGGGTGCTGGTGAACATGAGCCTGGGCCCAAGCGTTTTGGTTCGGTGCGCCTTCGAATGTCGGTAGGGGTTCGGAGGGCCCTCCAGTTCTCCCACCCTGAATGAATGGCGGCGCCCCTAGGGGCCCGTGTGGGGCGGGGCGGCAGCGTGCATCAGGCGCTGGGGCCTGGGGGTCCCCAATCCCTGGCGTTGCGGCTCCAGGCCCCTTAGGAAGGGAGCTTCAGGGGCTGTCCTAGGGTTAGGGTTAGCACCCAGGAGGCTGGCAGGCCCAAGTCGCCGGCTGTGCGAGGAGCGGAGGTGCGGGCCAGGTTGAGGGCGATGCCCAGCAGGAGCGTGGTCCCCAGCATTTTGGCTCCCTGGGCCTTCAAATGTTGCGATGGCTCGGAGGGCCCTGCCCTTTCTCCTGCCCTGAATAACCAGCGACGCCCCTAGCGGCTCCGTTGGCAGTGGGGCAGCGGGGTGAGTCCCGCGCTGCGGCTCGGGGATCCCCAATCCCCAGCGTTGCGGGGCCAGGCCCCTTGGGAGGGGCTCCTCGTGGGCCGACCTAGGGTTAGAGTTAGCACCCAGGAGGCCGGCAGGCCCAATCCTCTGGCTGGGCGGCGAGAGGTGGGTGGGCGGAGGTAAAGGCGCTGGCGAACGGGAGCCTGGGCCCCTGCATTTTGGCACGGAGGCTTCAAATGTCTCCGGTTTCTCCAGGGCCCTGTCCCTTCTCCCGCCCTGAATGACTGGCGGCGCCCCTAGCGGCCTGGGTGGCGGGGTTGTGGCAGGGTGGGTCTGGCTCTGGGGCTTGGGGTCCCCGATCCCTGGTGTAGCGGCAGGAGGACTCTTGGGAGGGGCCCCTGGGGGGCCGACCTAGGGTTAGGGTTAGCCCCCAGGAGGCCGGCAGGCCCTATCTGCCCGCTGTGCGGCGAGTAGAAGGGCTAGCCGAGGTGAGGGCGCTGGGGAGTGGGAGCGTGGGCACCAGCGTTTTGGTGCGGGGAGCCTTTAAAGGTCACCATGGGCTCAGAAGTCCCTGCCCCTTCTCACTCCCTGAATGAACAGCGGCGCCCCTAGCGGCCCAGGTGGCTATAGTGGGTCAGGGTTTGTCTGGCTCTGGGGCTCTGAGTCACCAATCCCCAGCGTTGCAGAGCCAGGCCCCTTGGGATGTGCCCCACGGGGCCGACCTAGGGTTTTGGTTAGCCCCCAGGAGCCTGGCAGGCCCTATCCACCGGCTCTGAATCAAGCGGAGGGGCGGGCCGAGGTGAGGGCGCTGAGAGCAGGAGCATGGGAGCCAACGTTTTTGCGCGTGGGGCCTTCGAAGGTCAGCGCGGGCTCGGAGGTCCCTGCCCGTTCTCCTGTCCTGATTGACCCGTGGTCCCCCAGCGGCTTGGGCGGCTGAAGGGCAGCAGGGTGAGTCCGGCACTTGGGCACGGGGTCCCCATCCCCCGCGTTGGGACGCCAGTCCCCTGGGGAAGGGCCCCTTGGGGGCCGACCTATGGTTAGGGTTAGCCCCCAGGAGCCACGCAGGCCCGATACACCACCTGTGCATCGAGAGGACAGTTGGGCCGAAGTGAGGGTGCTGGTGAACATGAGCCTGGGCCCAAGCGTTTTGGTTCGGGGCGCCTTCGAATGTCGGCGGGGGGTCAGAGGGCCCTGGCTGTTCTCCCACCCTGAATGAATGGCGGCGCCCCTAGCGGCCCGTGTGAGGCGGGTCGCCAGGGTGCATCCGGCACTGGGTCTTGGGGGTCCCCAATCCCCGGCGTTGCGATGCCGGGCCCCTTGGGGAGGGCCCCTCGGGGGCCGACCTATGGTTAGGGTTAGCTCCCAGGAGGCCGGCAGGCCCTGGGCCTTCGAATGTTGCCATGGCTCGAAGGGCCCTGCCCGTTCTCCTGCCCTGAATAACCAGCGGCGCCCTTAGCAGCTCCGTTGGCGGTGGGGCGGCGGGGGGGAGTCCCGCGCTGCGGCTCGGGGATCCCCAGTCCCCAGCGTTGCGGGGCCAGGCCCCTTGGGAGGGGCTCATAAGGGGCCGACCTAGGTTTAGAGTTAGCACCCAGGAGGCGGCAGGCCCAATCCTCTGGCTGGTCGGCGAGAGGTGCGCGGGCCGAGGTAAAGGCTCTGGCGAGCGGGAGCCTGGGCCCCTGCATTTTGGCGGGAGGCTTCAAATGTTTCTGGTTTCTCCTAGGCCCTGTCCGCTCTCCCGCCCTGAATGACCGGCGGCGCCCCTAGCGGCCCGGGTGGGGACAGTGCGGCAGGGTGAGTCTGGCTCTGGGGCTCTGAGTCACCAATCCCCAGCGTGGCAGAGCCAGGCCCCTTGGGATGTGCCCCACGGGGCCGACCTAGGGTTATGGTTAACCCCAGAAGCTTGGCAGGCCCTATCCACCGGCTCTGAATCAAGCGGAGGGGCGGGCCGAGGTGAGGGCACTGGGAGCAGGAGCATGGGAGCCAACGTTTTTGCGCGGGGGGCCTTTGAAGGTCCCTGCCCGTTCTCCTGTCCTGATTGACCGGTGGTCCCCTAGTGGCTTGGGTGGCTGAAGGGCAGCAGGGTGAGTCCAGCACTTTGACACGGGGTCCCCATCCCCAGCGTTGCGTCGCCAGGACCCTTGGGAAGGGCCCCTCGGGGGCTGACCTATGGTTAGGGTTAGCCCCCGGAGCCCCGCAGGCCCGATACACCACCTGTGCATCGAGCGGAGAGTTGGGCCGAGGTGAGGGTGCTGGTGAACGTGAGCCAGGGCCCAAGGGTTTTGGTTCGGGGCGCCTTCGAAGGTCGGCGGGGGTTCGGAGGGCCGTGCCAGTTCTCCCACGCTGAATGAACGGCGGCGCCCCTAGCGGCCAGGGTGGGGAGGGGCGATACGGCGCATCCGGTGCTGGGGCTTGGGGGTCCCCAATCCCCGGCGATGCGGCGCCAGGCCCCTTGGGAGAGGCCCCTCGGGGGCAACCTAGGGTTAGGTTTAGCCCCCAGGAGGCCAGCAGGCCCTATTCGCCAGCTGTGTGGAGAGTGGAGTGGCGGACGGAGGTGAGGGCGCTGGTGAGTGCGAGGGTGGGTCTGCCGTTTTTGCGCGGGGGGGCCTTCGAAGGTCTCCGTGTCTTGGAGGGCCCTGCCTGTTCTCCCGCCCTGAATGATAGGCAACACCCCAGGCCCCCGGGTGGCGGCTGGGCGGCAGGGTGAGTCAGGTGTTGAGGTTCGGGGTCCCCAATCCCCGGCGTTGCTGCGCCAAGCCCCTTGGGAGTGGACCCTTGGGGATCGATCTAGGCTCATGGTTAGCCCCCAGGAGGCCGGTGGACCCGATCAGCGGCTGTGCGGCACGCTGAGGGTTGCGACGAGGTGAGGGCACTGGCGAGACTGAGCATGAGCCCAAGCTTTTTAGTGCGGGGGGCCTTCGAAGGTCGGTGGGGGCTCGGAAGGACCTGCCCGTTCTCCCACCCTGAATGAATGGCTGCACCCCTAGCTCCACGTGTGGGGCATGGCGGCAAGGTGCATCCAGCACTGGGGCTTGGGGGTTCCCAATCCCTGGCGTTGCGGCGCCAGGGCCCTTAGGAAAGGACCCTCAGGGGCCATCCTAGGGTTAGGATTAGAGCCCAAGAGGCCGGCAGGCCCGATCTGCCAGCTGTGCGAGGAGTGGAGATGCGGGCCCAGTTGAGGCCAATGGCAAGCAGGAGCATGGTCCCCAGCGTTTTGGCGTCCTGGGCATTCGAATGTTGCCATGAGTCGGAGGGCCCTGCCCGATCTCCTGCCCTGATTGACCGGCGGGGCCTCTAGCGGCTCAGGTTGCTGAGGGGCAGCAGGGTGAGTCCGGCACATGGGCTCGGGGTCCCCATCCCCAGCATTGTGACACCAGGCCCCTTGGGAAGGGAGCTTCAGGGGCTGTCCTAGGGTTAGGGTTAGCACCCAGGAGGCTGGCAGGCCCAAGTCGCCGGCTGTGCGAGGAGCGGAGGTGCGGGCCAGGTTGAGGGCGATGCCCAGCAGGAGCGTGGTCCCCAGCATTTTGGCTCCCTGGGCCTTCAAATGTTGCGATGGCTCGGAGGGCCCTGCCCTTTCTCCTGCCCTGAATAACCAGCGACGCCCCTAGCGGCTCCGTTGGCAGTGGGGCAGCGGGGTGAGTCCCGCGCTGCGGCTCGGGGATCCCCAATCCCCAGCGTTGCGGGGCCAGGCCCCTTGGGAGGGGCTCCTCGTGGGCCGACCTAGGGTTAGAGTTAGCACCCAGGAGGCCGGCAGGCCCAATCCTCTGGCTGGGCGGCGAGAGGTGGGTGGGCGGAGGTAAAGGCGCTGGCGAACGGGAGCCTGGGCCCCTGCATTTTGGCACGGAGGCTTCAAATGTCTCCGGTTTCTCCAGGGCCCTGTCCCTTCTCCCGCCCTGAATGACTGGCGGCGCCCCTAGCGGCCTGGGTGGCGGGGTTGTGGCAGGGTGGGTCTGGCTCTGGGGCTTGGGGTCCCCGATCCCTGGTGTAGCGGCAGGAGGACTCTTGGGAGGGGCCCCTGGGGGGCCGACCTAGGGTTAGGGTTAGCCCCCAGGAGGCCGGCAGGCCCTATCTGCCCGCTGTGCGGCGAGTAGAAGGGCTAGCCGAGGTGAGGGCGCTGGGGAGTGGGAGCGTGGGCACCAGCGTTTTGGTGCGGGGAGCCTTTAAAGGTCACCATGGGCTCAGAAGTCCCTGCCCCTTCTCACTCCCTGAATGAACAGCGGCGCCCCTAGCGGCCCAGGTGGCTATAGTGGGTCAGGGTTTGTCTGGCTCTGGGGCTCTGAGTCACCAATCCCCAGCGTTGCAGAGCCAGGCCCCTTGGGATGTGCCCCACGGGGCCGACCTAGGGTTTTGGTTAGCCCCCAGGAGCCTGGCAGGCCCTATCCACCGGCTCTGAATCAAGCGGAGGGGCGGGCCGAGGTGAGGGCGCTGAGAGCAGGAGCATGGGAGCCAACGTTTTTGCGCGTGGGGCCTTCGAAGGTCAGCGCGGGCTCGGAGGTCCCTGCCCGTTCTCCTGTCCTGATTGACCCGTGGTCCCCCAGCGGCTTGGGCGGCTGAAGGGCAGCAGGGTGAGTCCGGCACTTGGGCACGGGGTCCCCATCCCCCGCGTTGGGACGCCAGTCCCCTGGGGAAGGGCCCCTTGGGGGCCGACCTATGGTTAGGGTTAGCCCCCAGGAGCCACGCAGGCCCGATACACCACCTGTGCATCGAGAGGACAGTTGGGCCGAAGTGAGGGTGCTGGTGAACATGAGCCTGGGCCCAAGCGTTTTGGTTCGGGGCGCCTTCGAATGTCGGCGGGGGGTCAGAGGGCCCTGGCTGTTCTCCCACCCTGAATGAATGGCGGCGCCCCTAGCGGCCCGTGTGAGGCGGGTCGCCAGGGTGCATCCGGCACTGGGTCTTGGGGGTCCCCAATCCCCGGCGTTGCGATGCCGGGCCCCTTGGGGAGGGCCCCTCGGGGGCCGACCTATGGTTAGGGTTAGCTCCCAGGAGGCCGGCAGGCCCTGGGCCTTCGAATGTTGCCATGGCTCGAAGGGCCCTGCCCGTTCTCCTGCCCTGAATAACCAGCGGCGCCCTTAGCAGCTCCGTTGGCGGTGGGGCGGCGGGGGGGAGTCCCGCGCTGCAGCTCGGGGATCCCCAGTCCCCAGCGTTGCGGGGCCAGGCCCCTTGGGAGGGGCTCATAAGGGGCCGACCTAGGTTTAGAGTTAGCACCCAGGAGGCGGCAGGCCCAATCCTCTGGCTGGTCGGCGAGAGGTGCGCGGGCCGAGGTAAAGGCTCTGGCGAGCGGGAGCCTGGGCCCCTGCATTTTGGCGGGAGGCTTCAAATGTTTCTGGTTTCTCCTAGGCCCTGTCCGCTCTCCCGCCCTGAATGACCGGCGGCGCCCCTAGCGGCCCGGGTGGGGACAGTGCGGCAGGGTGAGTCTGGCTCTGGGGCTCTGAGTCACCAATCCCCAGCGTGGCAGAGCCAGGCCCCTTGGGATGTGCCCCACGGGGCCGACCTAGGGTTATGGTTAACCCCAGAAGCTTGGCAGGCCCTATCCACCGGCTCTGAATCAAGCGGAGGGGCGGGCCGAGGTGAGGGCACTGGGAGCAGGAGCATGGGAGCCAACGTTTTTGCGCGGGGGGCCTTTGAAGGTCCCTGCCCGTTCTCCTGTCCTGATTGACCGGTGGTCCCCTAGTGGCTTGGGTGGCTGAAGGGCAGCAGGGTGAGTCCAGCACTTTGACACGGGGTCCCCATCCCCAGCGTTGCGTCGCCAGGACCCTTGGGAAGGGCCCCTCGGGGGCTGACCTATGGTTAGGGTTAGCCCCCGGAGCCCCGCAGGCCCGATACACCACCTGTGCATCGAGCGGAGAGTTGGGCCGAGGTGAGGGTGCTGGTGAACGTGAGCCAGGGCCCAAGGGTTTTGGTTCGGGGCGCCTTCGAAGGTCGGCGGGGGTTCGGAGGGCCGTGCCAGTTCTCCCACGCTGAATGAACGGCGGCGCCCCTAGCGGCCAGGGTGGGGAGGGGCGATACGGCGCATCCGGTGCTGGGGCTTGGGGGTCCCCAATCCCCGGCGATGCGGCGCCAGGCCCCTTGGGAGAGGCCCCTCGGGGGCAACCTAGGGTTAGGTTTAGCCCCCAGGAGGCCAGCAGGCCCTATTCGCCAGCTGTGTGGAGAGTGGAGTGGCGGACGGAGGTGAGGGCGCTGGTGAGTGCGAGGGTGGGTCTGCCGTTTTTGCGCGGGGGGGCCTTCGAAGGTCTCCGTGTCTTGGAGGGCCCTGCCTGTTCTCCCGCCCTGAATGATAGGCAACACCCCAGGCCCCCGGGTGGCGGCTGGGCGGCAGGGTGAGTCAGGTGTTGAGGTTCGGGGTCCCCAATCCCCGGCGTTGCTGCGCCAAGCCCCTTGGGAGTGGACCCTTGGGGATCGATCTAGGCTCATGGTTAGCCCCCAGGAGGCCGGTGGACCCGATCAGCGGCTGTGCGGCACGCTGAGGGTTGCGACGAGGTGAGGGCACTGGCGAGACTGAGCATGAGCCCAAGCTTTTTAGTGCGGGGGGCCTTCGAAGGTCGGTGGGGGCTCGGAAGGACCTGCCCGTTCTCCCACCCTGAATGAATGGCTGCACCCATAGCTCCACGTGTGGGGCATGGCGGCAAGGTGCATCCAGCACTGGGGCTTGGGGGTTCCCAATCCCTGGCGTTGCGGCGCCAGGGCCCTTAGGAAAGGACCCTCAGGGGCCATCCTAGGGTTAGGATTAGAGCCCAAGAGGCCGGCAGGCCCGATCTGCCAGCTGTGCGAGGAGTGGAGATGCGGGCCCAGTTGAGGCCAATGGCAAGCAGGAGCATGGTCCCCAGCGTTTTGGCGTCCTGGGCCTTCGAATGTTGCCATGAGTCGGAGGGCCCTGCCCGATCTCCTGCCCTGATTGACCGGCGGGGCCTCTAGCGGCTCAGGTTGCTGAGGGGCAGCAGGGTGAGTCCGGCACATGGGCTCGGGGTCCCCATCCCCAGCATTGTGACACCAGGCCCCTTGGGAAGGGCCCCTCGGGGGCCAACCTATGGTTAGGGTTAGCCTCCAGGAGCCCCGCAGGCCCGATACACCACCTGCGCGTCGAGGGGAGAGTTGGGCCGAGGTAAGGGTGCTGGTGAACATGAGCCTGGGCCCAAGCGTTTTGGTTCGGTGCGCCTTCGAATGTCGGTAGGGGTTCGGAGGGCCCTCCAGTTCTCCCACCCTGAATGATAGGCAACACCCCAGGCCCCCGGGTGGCGGCTGGGCGGCAGGGTGAGTCAGGTGTTGAGGTTCGGGGTCCCCAATCCCCGGCGTTGCTGCGCCAAGCCCCTTGGGAGTGGACCCTTGGGGATCGATCTAGGCTCATGGTTAGCCCCCAGGAGGCCGGTGGACCCGATCAGCGGCTGTGCGGCACGCTGAGGGTTGCGACGAGGTGAGGGCACTGGCGAGACTGAGCATGAGCCCAAGCTTTTTAGTGCGGGGGGCCTTCGAAGGTCGGTGGGGGCTCGGAAGGACCTGCCCGTTCTCCCACCCTGAATGAATGGCTGCACCCCTAGCTCCACGTGTGGGGCATGGCGGCAAGGTGCATCCAGCGCTGGGGCTTGGGGGTTCCCAATCCCTGGCATTGCGGCGCCAGGCCCCTTAGGAAAGGACCCTCAGGGGCCATCCTAGGGTTAGGATTAGAGCCCAAGAGGCCGGCAGGCCCGATCTGCCAGCTGTGCGAGGAGTGGAGATGTGGGCCCAGTTGAGGCCAATGGCAAGCAGGAGCATGGTCCCCAGCGTTTTGGCGTCCTGGGCCTTCGAATGTTGCCATGGGTCGGAGGGCCCTGCCCGATCTCCTGCCCTGATTGACCGGCGGGGCCTCTAGCGGCTCGGGTTGCTGAGGGGCAGCAGGGTGAGTCCGGCACATGGGCTCGGGGTCCCCATCCCCAGCATTGTGACACCAGGCCCCTTGGGAAGGGCCCCTCGGGGGCCAACCTATGGTTAGGGTTAGCCTCCAGGAGCCCCGCAGGCCCGATACACCACCTGCGCGTCGAGGGGAGAGTTGGGCCGAGGTGAGGGTGCTGGTGAACATGAGCCTGGGCCCAAGCGTTTTGGTTCGGTGCGCCTTCGAATGTCGGTAGGGGTTCGGAGGGCCCTCCAGTTCTCCCACCCTGAATGAATGGCGGCGCCCCTAGGGGCCCGTGTGGGGCGGGGCGGCAGCGTGCATCAGGCGCTGGGGCCTGGGGGTCCCCAATCCCTGGCGTTGCGGCTCCAGGCCCCTTAGGAAGGGAGCTTCAGGGGCTGTCCTAGGGTTAGGGTTAGCACCCAGGAGGCTGGCAGGCCCAAGTCGCCGGCTGTGCGAGGAGCGGAGGTGCGGGCCAGGTTGAGGGCGATGCCCAGCAGGAGCGTGGTCCCCAGCATTTTGGCTCCCTGGGCCTTCAAATGTTGCGATGGCTCGGAGGGCCCTGCCCTTTCTCCTGCCCTGAATAACCAGCGACGCCCCTAGCGGCTCCGTTGGCAGTGGGGCAGCGGGGTGAGTCCCGCGCTGCGGCTCGGGGATCCCCAATCCCCAGCGTTGCGGGGCCAGGCCCCTTGGGAGGGGCTCCTCGCGGGCCGACCTAGGGTTAGAGTTAGCACCCAGGAGGCCGGCAGGCCCAATCCTCTGGCTGGGCGGCGAGAGGTGGGTGGGCGGAGGTAAAGGCGCTGGCGAAGGGGAGCCTGGGCCCCTGCATTTTGGCACGGGAGGCTTCAAATGTCTCCGGTTTCTCCAGGGCCCTGTCCCTTCTCCCGCCCTGAATGACTGGCGGCGCCCCTAGCGGCCTGGGTGGCGGGGTTGTGGCAGGGTGGGTCTGGCTCTGGGGCTTGGGGTCCCCGATCCCTGGTGTAGCGGCAGGAGGACTCTTGGGAGGGGCCCCTGGGGGGCCGACCTAGGGTTAGGGTTAGCCCCCAGGAGGCCGGCAGGCCCTATCTGCCCGCTGTGCGGCGAGTAGAAGGGCTAGCCGAGGTGAGGGCGCTGGGGAGTGGGAGCGTGGGCACCAGCGTTTTGGTGCGGGGAGCCTTTAAAGGTCACCATGGGCTCAGAAGTCCCTGCCCCTTCTCACTCCCTGAATGAACAGCGGCGCCCCTAGCGGCCCAGGTGGCTATAGTGGGTCAGGGTTTGTCTGGCTCTGGGGCTCTGAGTCACCAATCCCCAGCGTTGCAGAGCCAGGCCCCTTGGGATGTGCCCCACGGGGCCGACCTAGGGTTTTGGTTAGCCCCCAGGAGCCTGGCAGGCCCTATCCACCGGCTCTGAATCAAGCGGAGGGGCGGGCCGAGGTGAGGGCGCTGAGAGCAGGAGCATGGGAGCCAACGTTTTTGCGCGCGGGGCCTTCGAAGGTCAGCGCGGGCTCGGAGGTCCCTGCCCGTTCTCCTGTCCTGATTGACCCGTGGTCCCCCAGCGGCTTGGGCGGCTGAAGGGCAGCAGGGTGAGTCCGGCACTTGGGCACGGGGTCCCCATCCCCCGCGTTGGGACGCCAGTCCCCTGGGGAAGGGCCCCTTGGGGGCCGACCTATGGTTAGGGTTAGCCCCCAGGAGCCACGCAGGCCCGATACACCACCTGTGCATCGAGAGGACAGTTGGGCCGAAGTGAGGGTGCTGGTGAACATGAGCCTGGGCCCAAGCGTTTTGGTTCGGGGCGCCTTCGAATGTCGGCGGGGGGTCAGAGGGCCCTGGCTGTTCTCCCACCCTGAATGAATGGCGGCGCCCCTAGCGGCCCGTGTGAGGCGGGTCGCCAGGGTGCATCCGGCACTGGGTCTTGGGGGTCCCCAATCCCCGGCGTTGCGATGCCGGGCCCCTTGGGGAGGGCCCCTCGGGGGCCGACCTATGGTTAGGGTTAGCTCCCAGGAGGCCGGCAGGCCCTGGGCCTTCGAATGTTGCCATGGCTCGAAGGGCCCTGCCCGTTCTCCTGCCCTGAATAACCAGCGGCGCCCTTAGCAGCTCCGTTGGCGGTGGGGCGGCGGGGGGGAGTCCCGCGCTGCGGCTCGGGGATCCCCAGTCCCCAGCGTTGCGGGGCCAGGCCCCTTGGGAGGGGCTCATAAGGGGCCGACCTAGGTTTAGAGTTAGCACCCAGGAGGCGGCAGGCCCAATCCTCTGGCTGGTCGGCGAGAGGTGCGCGGGCCGAGGTAAAGGCTCTGGCGAGCGGGAGCCTGGGCCCCTGCATTTTGGCGGGAGGCTTCAAATGTTTCTGGTTTCTCCTAGGCCCTGTCCGCTCTCCCGCCCTGAATGACCGGCGGCGCCCCTAGCGGCCCGGGTGGGGACAGTGCGGCAGGGTGAGTCTGGCTCTGGGGCTCTGAGTCACCAATCCCCAGCGTGGCAGAGCCAGGCCCCTTGGGATGTGCCCCACGGGGCCGACCTAGGGTTATGGTTAACCCCAGAAGCTTGGCAGGCCCTATCCACCGGCTCTGAATCAAGCGGAGGGGCGGGCCGAGGTGAGGGCACTGGGAGCAGGAGCATGGGAGCCAACGTTTTTGCGCGGGGGGCCTTTGAAGGTCCCTGCCCGTTCTCCTGTCCTGATTGACCGGTGGTCCCCTAGTGGCTTGGGTGGCTGAAGGGCAGCAGGGTGAGTCCAGCACTTTGACACGGGGTCCCCATCCCCAGCGTTGCGTCGCCAGGACCCTTGGGAAGGGCCCCTCGGGGGCTGACCTATGGTTAGGGTTAGCCCCCGGAGCCCCGCAGGCCCGATACACCACCTGTGCATCGAGCGGAGAGTTGGGCCGAGGTGAGGGTGCTGGTGAACGTGAGCCAGGGCCCAAGGGTTTTGGTTCGGGGCGCCTTCGAAGGTCGGCGGGGGTTCGGAGGGCCGTGCCAGTTCTCCCACGCTGAATGAACGGCGGCGCCCCTAGCGGCCAGGGTGGGGAGGGGCGATACGGCGCATCCGGTGCTGGGGCTTGGGGGTCCCCAATCCCCGGCGATGCGGCGCCAGGCCCCTTGGGAGAGGCCCCTCGGGGGCAACCTAGGGTTAGGTTTAGCCCCCAGGAGGCCAGCAGGCCCTATTCGCCAGCTGTGTGGAGAGTGGAGTGGCGGACGGAGGTGAGGGCGCTGGTGAGTGCGAGGGTGGGTCTGCCGTTTTTGCGCGGGGGGGCCTTCGAAGGTCTCCGTGTCTTGGAGGGCCCTGCCTGTTCTCCCGCCCTGAATGATAGGCAACACCCCAGGCCCCCGGGTGGCGGCTGGGCGGCAGGGTGAGTCAGGTGTTGAGGTTCGGGGTCCCCAATCCCCGGCGTTGCTGCGCCAAGCCCCTTGGGAGTGGACCCTTGGGGATCGATCTAGGCTCATGGTTAGCCCCCAGGAGGCCGGTGGACCCGATCAGCGGCTGTGCGGCACGCTGAGGGTTGCGACGAGGTGAGGGCACTGGCGAGACTGAGCATGAGCCCAAGCTTTTTAGTGCGGGGGGCCTTCGAAGGTCGGTGGGTGCTCGGAAGGACCTGCCCTTTCTCCCACCCTGAATGAATGGCTGCACCCATAGCTCCACGTGTGGGGCATGGCGGCAAGGTGCATCCAGCGCTGGGGCTTGGGGGTTCCCAATCCCTGGCGTTGCGGCGCCAGGCCCCTTAGGAAAGGACCCTCAGGGGCCATCCTAGGGTTAGGATTAGAGCCCAAGAGGCCGGCAGGCCCGATCTGCCAGCTGTGCGAGGAGTGGAGATGTGGGCCCAGTTGAGGCCAATGGCAAGCAGGAGCATGGTCCCCAGCGTTTTGGCGTCCTGGGCCTTCGAATGTTGCCATGGGTCGGAGGGCCCTGCCCGATCTCCTGCCCTGATTGACCGGCGGGGCCTCTAGCGGCTCGGGTTGCTGAGGGGCAGCAGGGTGAGTCCGGCACATGGGCTCGGGGTCCCCATCCCCAGCATTGTGACACCAGGCCCCTTGGGAAGGGCCCCTCGGGGGCCAACCTATGGTTAGGGTTAGCCTCCAGGAGCCCCGCAGGCCCGATACACCACCTGCGCGTCGAGGGGAGAGTTGGGCCGAGGTGAGGGTGCTGGTGAACATGAGCCTGGGCCCAAGCGTTTTGGTTCGGTGCGCCTTTGAATGTCGGTAGGGGTTCGGAGGGCCCTCCAGTTCTCCCACCCTGAATGAATGGCGGCGCCCCTAGGGGCCCGTGTGGGGCGGGGCGGCAGCGTGCATCAGGCGCTGGGGCCTGGGGGTCCCCAATCCCTGGCGTTGCGGCTCCAGGCCCCTTAGGAAGGGAGCTTCAGGGGCTGTCCTAGGGTTAGGGTTAGCACCCAGGAGGCTGGCAGGCCCAAGTCGCCGGCTGTGCGAGGAGCGGAGGTGCGGGCCAGGTTGAGGGCGATGCCCAGCAGGAGCGTGGTCCCCAGCATTTTGGCTCCCTGGGCCTTCAAATGTTGCGATGGCTCGGAGGGCCCTGCCCTTTCTCCTGCCCTGAATAACCAGCGACGCCCCTAGCGGCTCCGTTGGCAGTGGGGCAGCGGGGTGAGTCCCGCGCTGCGGCTCGGGGATCCCCAATCCCCAGCGTTGCGGGGCCAGGCCCCTTGGGAGGGGCTCCTCGCGGGCCGACCTAGGGTTAGAGTTAGCACCCAGGAGGCCGGCAGGCCCAATCCTCTGGCTGGGCGGCGAGAGGTGGGTGGGCGGAGGTAAAGGCGCTGGCGAAGGGGAGCCTGGGCCCCTGCATTTTGGCACGGGAGGCTTCAAATGTCTCCGGTTTCTCCAGGGCCCTGTCCCTTCTCCCGCCCTGAATGACTGGCGGCGCCCCTAGCGGCCTGGGTGGCGGGGTTGTGGCAGGGTGGGTCTGGCTCTGGGGCTTGGGGTCCCCGATCCCTGGTGTAGCGGCAGGAGGACTCTTGGGAGGGGCCCCTGGGGGGCCGACCTAGGGTTAGGGTTAGCCCCCAGGAGGCCGGCAGGCCCTATCTGCCCGCTGTGCGGCGAGTAGAAGGGCTAGCCGAGGTGAGGGCGCTGGGGAGTGGGAGCGTGGGCACCAGCGTTTTGGTGCGGGGAGCCTTTAAAGGTCACCATGGGCTCAGAAGTCCCTGCCCCTTCTCACTCCCTGAATGAACAGCGGCGCCCCTAGCGGCCCAGGTGGCTATAGTGGGTCAGGGTTTGTCTGGCTCTGGGGCTCTGAGTCACCAATCCCCAGCGTTGCAGAGCCAGGCCCCTTGGGATGTGCCCCACGGGGCCGACCTAGGGTTTTGGTTAGCCCCCAGGAGCCTGGCAGGCCCTATCCACCGGCTCTGAATCAAGCGGAGGGGCGGGCCGAGGTGAGGGCGCTGAGAGCAGGAGCATGGGAGCCAACGTTTTTGCGCGCGGGGCCTTCGAAGGTCAGCGCGGGCTCGGAGGTCCCTGCCCGTTCTCCTGTCCTGATTGACCCGTGGTCCCCCAGCGGCTTGGGCGGCTGAAGGGCAGCAGGGTGAGTCCGGCACTTGGGCACGGGGTCCCCATCCCCCGCGTTGGGACGCCAGTCCCCTGGGGAAGGGCCCCTTGGGGGCCGACCTATGGTTAGGGTTAGCCCCCAGGAGCCACGCAGGCCCGATACACCACCTGTGCATCGAGAGGACAGTTGGGCCGAAGTGAGGGTGCTGGTGAACATGAGCCTGGGCCCAAGCGTTTTGGTTCGGGGCGCCTTCGAATGTCGGCGGGGGGTCAGAGGGCCCTGGCTGTTCTCCCACCCTGAATGAATGGCGGCGCCCCTAGCGGCCCGTGTGAGGCGGGTCGCCAGGGTGCATCCGGCACTGGGTCTTGGGGGTCCCCAATCCCCGGCGTTGCGATGCCGGGCCCCTTGGGGAGGGCCCCTCGGGGGCCGACCTATGGTTAGGGTTAGCTCCCAGGAGGCCGGCAGGCCCTGGGCCTTCGAATGTTGCCATGGCTCGAAGGGCCCTGCCCGTTCTCCTGCCCTGAATAACCAGCGGCGCCCTTAGCAGCTCCGTTGGCGGTGGGGCGGCGGGGGGGAGTCCCGCGCTGCGGCTCGGGGATCCCCAGTCCCCAGCGTTGCGGGGCCAGGCCCCTTGGGAGGGGCTCATAAGGGGCCGACCTAGGTTTAGAGTTAGCACCCAGGAGGCGGCAGGCCCAATCCTCTGGCTGGTCGGCGAGAGGTGCGCGGGCCGAGGTAAAGGCTCTGGCGAGCGGGAGCCTGGGCCCCTGCATTTTGGCGGGAGGCTTCAAATGTTTCTGGTTTCTCCTAGGCCCTGTCCGCTCTCCCGCCCTGAATGACCGGCGGCGCCCCTAGCGGCCCGGGTGGGGACAGTGCGGCAGGGTGAGTCTGGCTCTGGGGCTCTGAGTCACCAATCCCCAGCGTGGCAGAGCCAGGCCCCTTGGGATGTGCCCCACGGGGCCGACCTAGGGTTATGGTTAACCCCAGAAGCTTGGCAGGCCCTATCCACCGGCTCTGAATCAAGCGGAGGGGCGGGCCGAGGTGAGGGCACTGGGAGCAGGAGCATGGGAGCCAACGTTTTTGCGCGGGGGGCCTTTGAAGGTCCCTGCCCGTTCTCCTGTCCTGATTGACCGGTGGTCCCCTAGTGGCTTGGGTGGCTGAAGGGCAGCAGGGTGAGTCCAGCACTTTGACACGGGGTCCCCATCCCCAGCGTTGCGTCGCCAGGACCCTTGGGAAGGGCCCCTCGGGGGCTGACCTATGGTTAGGGTTAGCCCCCGGAGCCCCGCAGGCCCGATACACCACCTGTGCATCGAGCGGAGAGTTGGGCCGAGGTGAGGGTGCTGGTGAACGTGAGCCAGGGCCCAAGGGTTTTGGTTCGGGGCGCCTTCGAAGGTCGGCGGGGGTTCGGAGGGCCGTGCCAGTTCTCCCACGCTGAATGAACGGCGGCGCCCCTAGCGGCCAGGGTGGGGAGGGGCGATACGGCGCATCCGGTGCTGGGGCTTGGGGGTCCCCAATCCCCGGCGATGCGGCGCCAGGCCCCTTGGGAGAGGCCCCTCGGGGGCAACCTAGGGTTAGGTTTAGCCCCCAGGAGGCCAGCAGGCCCTATTCGCCAGCTGTGTGGAGAGTGGAGTGGCGGACGGAGGTGAGGGCGCTGGTGAGTGCGAGGGTGGGTCTGCCGTTTTTGCGCGGGGGGGCCTTCGAAGGTCTCCGTGTCTTGGAGGGCCCTGCCTGTTCTCCCGCCCTGAATGATAGGCAACACCCCAGGCCCCCGGGTGGCGGCTGGGCGGCAGGGTGAGTCAGGTGTTGAGGTTCGGGGTCCCCAATCCCCGGCGTTGCTGCGCCAAGCCCCTTGGGAGTGGACCCTTGGGGATCGATCTAGGCTCATGGTTAGCCCCCAGGAGGCCGGTGGACCCGATCAGCGGCTGTGCGGCACGCTGAGGGTTGCGACGAGGTGAGGGCACTGGCGAGACTGAGCATGAGCCCAAGCTTTTTAGTGCGGGGGGCCTTCGAAGGTCGGTGGGTGCTCGGAAGGACCTGCCCTTTCTCCCACCCTGAATGAATGGCTGCACCCATAGCTCCACGTGTGGGGCATGGCGGCAAGGTGCATCCAGCGCTGGGGCTTGGGGGTTCCCAATCCCTGGCGTTGCGGCGCCAGGCCCCTTAGGAAAGGACCCTCAGGGGCCATCCTAGGGTTAGGATTAGAGCCCAAGAGGCCGGCAGGCCCGATCTGCCAGCTGTGCGAGGAGTGGAGATGTGGGCCCAGTTGAGGCCAATGGCAAGCAGGAGCATGGTCCCCAGCGTTTTGGCGTCCTGGGCCTTCGAATGTTGCCATGGGTCGGAGGGCCCTGCCCGATCTCCTGCCCTGATTGACCGGCGGGGCCTCTAGCGGCTCGGGTTGCTGAGGGGCAGCAGGGTGAGTCCGGCACATGGGCTCGGGGTCCCCATCCCCAGCATTGTGACACCAGGCCCCTTGGGAAGGGCCCCTCGGGGGCCAACCTATGGTTAGGGTTAGCCTCCAGGAGCCCCGCAGGCCCGATACACCACCTGCGCGTCGAGGGGAGAGTTGGGCCGAGGTGAGGGTGCTGGTGAACATGAGCCTGGGCCCAAGCGTTTTGGTTCGGTGCGCCTTCGAATGTCGGTAGGGGTTCGGAGGGCCCTCCAGTTCTCCCACCCTGAATGAATGGCGGCGCCCCTAGGGGCCCGTGTGGGGCGGGGCGGCAGCGTGCATCAGGCGCTGGGGCCTGGGGGTCCCCAATCCCTGGCGTTGCGGCTCCAGGCCCCTTAGGAAGGGAGCTTCAGGGGCTGTCCTAGGGTTAGGGTTAGCACCCAGGAGGCTGGCAGGCCCAAGTCGCCGGCTGTGCGAGGAGCGGAGGTGCGGGCCAGGTTGAGGGCGATGCCCAGCAGGAGCGTGGTCCCCAGCATTTTGGCTCCCTGGGCCTTCAAATGTTGCGATGGCTCGGAGGGCCCTGCCCTTTCTCCTGCCCTGAATAACCAGCGACGCCCCTAGCGGCTCCGTTGGCAGTGGGGCAGCGGGGTGAGTCCCGCGCTGCGGCTCGGGGATCCCCAATCCCCAGCGTTGCGGGGCCAGGCCCCTTGGGAGGGGCTCCTCGCGGGCCGACCTAGGGTTAGAGTTAGCACCCAGGAGGCCGGCAGGCCCAATCCTCTGGCTGGGCGGCGAGAGGTGGGTGGGCGGAGGTAAAGGCGCTGGCGAAGGGGAGCCTGGGCCCCTGCATTTTGGCACGGGAGGCTTCAAATGTCTCTGGTTTCTCCAGGGCCCTGTCCCTTCTCCCGCCCTGAATGACTGGCGGCGCCCCTAGCGGCCTGGGTGGCGGGGTTGTGGCAGGGTGGGTCTGGCTCTGGGGCTTGGGGTCCCCGATCCCTGGTGTAGCGGCAGGAGGACTCTTGGGAGGGGCCCCTGGGGGGCCGACCTAGGGTTAGGGTTAGCCCCCAGGAGGCCGGCAGGCCCTATCTGCCCGCTGTGCGGCGAGTAGAAGGGCTAGCCGAGGTGAGGGCGCTGGGGAGTGGGAGCGTGGGCACCAGCGTTTTGGTGCGGGGAGCCTTTAAAGGTCACCATGGGCTCAGAAGTCCCTGCCCCTTCTCACTCCCTG